>NW_021830528.1:0-4605 GCF_006345805.1 Octopus sinensis | reverse complement strand
TTCTTGCTGCGTGTGCGTTATTATAGGTGTACAACTTCACTGAATATTTCGCTATTGGAGACAATTTGGACACTTTAGATTCTATTATCTACTAAGGTTATTTAGGGTTACGATTGGATAGTTAAAGTTTTAATTTATATAAGCTATCATCTGCTCATTTAGATTTCGTTTAAAGAAGTGCTAGTCCATGCGAAAAGAAACTAAAAATCTCCATATTCTATCAGTTGGATAGGGCGGCGAGCTGACAGACACGTTAGCACGCCGGGCGAAATGCTTAGCGGTATTTCGTCTGCCGCTACGTTCTGAGTTCAAATTCCGCCGAGGTCGACTTTGCCTTTCATCCTTTCGGGATCGATTAAATAAGTACCAGTTACGCACTGGGGTCGATATAATCGACTTAATCCGTTTGTCTGTCCTTGTTTGTCCTCTCTGTGTTTAGCCCCTTGTGGGTAGTAAAAAAATAGGTATTTCGTCTGCCGTTACGTTCTGAGTTCAAATTCTGCCGATGTCGACTTTGCCTTTCATCCTTTCGAGGTCGATAAATTAAGTACCAGTCAAGTACTGGGGTCGATCTAATCGACTGGCACACTCCCCCAAAAATTTCGGGACTTGTGCCGAAAGTAAAAAAAAAATACATTGGATAATGCGGTCGCAGATATTTTGAATTCTAAAAAAATTATAAGAAGGTCATGGTTGGAAATCCTTTTATAATAGGACAGTCAAATCGATAGGGCTGGCCTGAGGATCAACAACACTGAAAACAGCTCTTTGATACGATTCTACTAACCGTATTTTTCTCGCCTTCTTTCCGAGGAGTCAAGCTTCAGTTTTTGTAGCCCCTCCAGTAACTCATTTGTTTCACCGAGTTATCTTCTTTGTGTAGTGGAGCCGGATTGCTTAAAGTTCTGCCACCAAATTGACCACAACTGGGAGCAATAATCCAGACGACTAAGAACAAAATTCCTCCATAAGAGTAGCAGCGTATCCTTATTTCTGCTTCTGAACGATCTAAGAAGCCAACCAGCTACTCGCCTGCGCAATGTTACCATCCTGGCAATAATGCGCATGGATATATATCTCAGCTTCACCTTGATCACCTTGACTGACCAGTCCGTCAGGCGTCCATTTGACACCGCTGGTCACAGCACGCTGTCCACTCCTCTCTGGATCGTGCCTTTCTCATCCACGTGATATATTGATATTGATATATATATATATAACAATGATAAATCTCAGAGCGAGTTATAAACAGTAGATGTCCTCCTGGGGCTACAAGCTACAGTAGCATCCACCCTTAGGGGTTAGCCATATTGAAATGGCAAATATACATCACGATATATATATATATATATTGATAGAAATGGTAAGACAACGGAAGAATAAAAGAGACCTCGATATTATGCAAATAGATGAACTTATCAGTAAATATAATATGTGACAATTATTCGGTAGCCATGATAAAACTCCGAGTTTTGGATGTCGGGGCAGAAACACACGCCGGCATCTCTTCAGTTATCGGGTCATCAAAAAAGAAAAAAAGCATTTTTGTCATATATTATATTTACAGACAGACAGACAGACAGACAGACAGATAGACAGATAGACAGATAGACAGATAGACAGATAGACAGATAGATAGATAGATAGATAGATAGACAGATAGATAGATAGGTAGATAGATAGATATCGCTTTACATTTTACTTGTTTCAGATATTATACTGCGACCATGCTGGGGCACCGCCTTAAACAAATTTAGTCGAACGAATTTCCGTCAGCCAAATCCACACACAAGGTAAGGTACCACGCAGTGGGACTGAACCCGAAGCCATTTGGTTGGTAAGCAAGCTACTTACCACAGGTGTGTGTGTGTGTGTAGATAATGTGGTGGGAGGGTTCCCGTTAATGGTGAAACGCACGTATTGGGGGAAATCGAAATGGTGTCGAGGACAAAAACAGTTGAGAAGCACTGCCATAAAGGCCCCTTTTATTGCAGAGAAAGGGTCCATGATGAACAGACTCGTTTTCATTGATCATAGGACCGCCGAAAAGCGGCAGTCCCTGAAAAAGCACGGTCAGGACTACAATGGACCAATGGTTTCACAAGTGTCTACTTGGAATAAAGAGAAGGGAGTGTTTTTGGTGTCGTGGTGATAAAAATATATTTTAATGTCGGGACCCTTATCTCTGAACCCAGTTCATTTCTCTTTTTCCTAAATCCACTTTTAAAGAACAGCCAACGGAAGGAAATAAAGTCATTCTCTCTCTCTCTCTCAGTCTCCCACTCTCTCTCTCTCCTCTCTCAGTCTCCCACTCTCTCTCTCTCATTCTCTCTTACACTATTTATAAAAAGAAATATATATATACATACACACATATACGTACATACACCACACATACATATATATATATATGAATACACACACACAAATATATATAATAATATAGGTGCAGGCGTGGCTGCGTGGTAAGATATGTGCTTCCCAACCACATGGTTCTGGGTTCAGTCCCACTGCGTGTCACCTCGGGAATCTTCTACTACAACTTTTGAGCTGAACAAAGCCTTGTGAGTGGATTTGATAGACGGAAACTGAAAGAAGCTCATATATATATACATATATAAACTTAGATAAACTTAGATATGTTTCGACCAAAGATTGGTCCAGGCCATGTCTAACTTAATAGCACCACCTGATAGGATTATCTAAATCCTGTTTAAGTCAAGTTTTGTTTATGGTCCATTCAAGTAGTGAGTTTTTGTTGAGTGACTTGTATTTGGGTACGGGTGGCTTATCCGGTATTCCTTGAATAGACTCCGTTTAAAGGTGATGGGATCCTTTTCCTCTTTGATCTCTTTCGGGATAATGTTAAACAGAGCAGGGCCTGTTGAGGAAAAGAAATTATGTCGCAGTGTACCTATATGCTGTGATCCTGAATTGGACAGGGGACAATAGCCCGTGGTCCCAGCCTTGGATCAACTTTGAAACTAATGTTCAGGTCGTTTGGGCAATGCTGGCGCTATATTCTCTGCATCGTACAAATGATGTACCGCTCACGGCGGCGCTGGAGAGAGTAGAGTTTCAAGCCTTTAAGGTGGTCCCAATAATCGAGATCAGTCATGCCTTCAATTCGTTTAGTAAGTGCCCTCTGGGGTGAGTCAATCTTCGAGGTAAGGGTAGTTTGATGTTTGCATTGTTCTAAGTTATGTTTTATGTTGTTCAGAAGTAGCAATGAGGGTAGTTTTTGTATGGAGCTGTGTGTGTATGATTTTCTAGTTGGCAGTGGGTGTGTGGTCCCTGTGTTTTGCATAAACGGTTGCTGATAGCTCGTTGGATCGCCTGGCTTAGGTCGGCCTTCATATTTTCTAGGTAAGTCAGTAAAAAAGAGTTGCCTCTTTGGTTTGCCACTTGGCCATATATATATATATATATATATATCTATATATATATAATATATATATATATATATAGTTAATCCAAACAAGAAAGCACCAAATAAAACAACAATGCGAGGACGTGGAACAAATATAGTATTATTGGACGATCAGTAAAGAAGGAAAGAAGGAGGGTTTAACGTTTCGAGCGGAGCTCTTTGTCGGAAACATAGGAGAAGGAAAGGCAGAGGAAAAAATCGCCAACGGTACACACTAGGTCACATTTTGATATATATATATCACATTTTGATATATATATCACATTTTGATATATATATATACAAAGAGAAAACACAACAACGCGAGGACGTGGAACAAGTATAGTGTTATTGGACGCTCAGGAAAAGAAAGAAGGAGGATTTAACGTTTCGAGCGGAGCTCTTCGTCAGAAACATAGGAAGAGGAAAGATCCAAGGAAGGGAAGACGGAGGAAAAAAAATCGCTAACGATACACACGCTATATATATACATATAGTATGTATGTATGTATGTATGTATGTATGTATGTATGTATGTATGTATGTATGTATGTATGTATGTATATGTATATGTATATATAGTGGTTGTGTGGTGGTGGTGGTGGTGGTACAGGCAGCAGCGGCGGTTGTGATGTTATCAGCTGCGGGAAATTTGCAAATATTAAGGTCACTTGTTGGTTGAGGAATTGTGAAATAGTTTATCAACAGAGATGTAATTATTGAGTAAATTAATTACGTTGGATAATGAGAGGAGGAGGACGAGGAGGAGGGGGGAAGAAAAAGAAGATGAAGAAGGGCGGGTGGGTTAGAGTGAGGGTGGAGAAGGCGATGAGGGAGGAAGCGGGAAGAGAGAAAACGAGGGCGGCGGCGGACGAGGAGGAGGAGAAGGGAGAACGAGGGGAGGGGAATGGAGGGAAAGGTGGGGTGTAGAAGGGATGATCGGACGATGGGGGGGGCGGGAAAGGGACACATATTGAGGACGTTGTTTTTGTTGTTTAGCTCTTGATTGACATTGATCGAGCAGATCGAAGATCAAAAGCATTCCACGCGTGACCCTCCCGCCTATACAGGGGACCCATGGTCACAATTATCTACCGTGTCCTCGGCCCCGGAAATCGATGAGACGCTGGGATTTCTTTCCTCTTTTTTTATTATATTTTACTTGTTTCAGTTATTTAGATTGCGGCCATGCTGGG
>NW_021830526.1:0-4610 GCF_006345805.1 Octopus sinensis | reverse complement strand
TGTATGTATGTATGTATGTATGTATGTATGTATGTATGTATGTATGTATGTATTATGTACAAATTCAAAACGAAGATTTTTACTTCACTCATTAGGGAACTTTTGAATACTGACGATTGCGATCTTGTCAGTCATTCTGTAACAGGTCTGCAATCTCTTGTATCTGCATTTGACTCAGTTATTGATGATTTTGGCTTGACCATCAACTTTAATAAAAAGTTGTAATGCATTAACCTGCGTGGGGTGCTATTTGTAAGCCAACCTAAAATTTTTGTGAAGAATAAGTTACTTGAGATTGTCGATTCATTCATCTACCTTGGAAGCTCTGTACAAAATGATGGTAAAATATCACAAAATATGCATACCGAAAATAAAGGCTGGAAATTATAACGAGGAATTATTTTATCATAACATCTTTACACGTTTTTCGGTGACCGTTGTCCTACATTTTATTTCGAATAACACTTCTGACGATGTGTTTATTGAATGTTATGTGAGGGAATCCTTATGAAATCTGCCTTCTGATGCTCACTGAAACACGTGAAACGTGTTATAATTTCATAACTATTTTGATTTGATTTTGTTATATATACGCACTCAAATATATGCACGCATATATATGCACACATATATCAACATATCCAAAATACATACGTATAAACTTTAGGTTAGTTCAAATGTTTGACACACACTCACACACAGACACACACAGACACACACACACACACACACACACATACACTCACACACACATACACACACATATTACTTTATAACAATTTGACCCAGCTTCATATGACTTAAGATTTCGTGGGATCGTAGGACGACCCTATCTCGTCAGGTATCTAGAGAATAATAATGGGATTTGTGACAAATTCAAGATAGCTTCTAGATGTTCGGTCTCCATTAGTCAACTCAGGCTACGTGGTTATTATTGGTGCGGCGGTTTGTAGCATTTCGGAAGTTACAAGTTGGGGTACGGATTGGAAGTTGTGTAGGTGTGTATTTGCGTCTATTGTAGTGTCTAATGTTTGAAACCAGGTTGTGTAAGCAAGAATAACTGACTTTAACATTGTCGAAGTTAAAGAGTTTATAATACTTACGGGTTCTAAGGAAATGCTTTTTCAATTAGCGTCAAACTGGTGTTAACTGTTATAGCTAGGCCGAATTCTTTGAAAATTTTTACCAGATCCTTCCTGAACTTGGCCGTTCATACGGGTTGAGGTTGCCAAAACCGTCGTCTCTATACATGGCCGAGCTATGGGTGTGTGTGCACGTCCTTAGAATGTTTGGAATAAATAATCCGATGACGTAAGTGATCTCGGTCTCTCGTTACTCCCCACAGATAAATGGAACAGTGGAACCATTTCCTCTTTTCACAGTTGGAATCATCGTGAATCAAACTTGACATTCTAGCACTCATTCTGATATCGAGGCCACCGAATTTTGATATGATGACCTTCCAAAGCCTAAAACATGCTTCTCAGCCAATTTTTACCAATGAATCCTTTTGATTCTGCTAGACCCCCCACCCCTATAGCCATTCGATGTTTTAAAAAATCCTATCATATTTTTATAATTAAACATTAAGAATTGTATAAAAGTAATTAGTAAAATACTTTGTGCATTGCGGTAGTATAACCAATTTATCGTAGATAAAAATTCACAAAGTCTTAAAGAACTATGTTGCTGCATTTCAACCCCTATAAAGAATACGGTTGTTCTTTATAGTTCACCCATGTTATAATGGAAAAAAAAAAACGTTACCGTCTAATACTGTTACTAATTATATCACGTTTAGAGATTTTAGAACTAGTTACTTTGCTCGTATATATATATATATATATAAGCTCGTCATCCTAGCGTTCATAATAATTTTTCTATCGTCTTGGCTTAACAGCCCTCACTGTTTGTTTTTACTGGTCTTGTTCTCACTGTCCTGTTCTTGCTACCACTTTCACCGTCCGCAAAAAATCCCAAATTTTATTTAATTTGCTTTGCGGGAAGGACTGTTTCAACGAAGTCGCGTATTGTCCTTGCCTACGAACGCAGAGTAGATGAAAGAGGGACAACCGAAAAGAAGGGGAAAGACTCTTGCATGTCACGTTTCTCTGTTTGTTTCTTTTCGTTGTTCGTTTCTATGTTTTTGTTTTTATGTTTTCGTTTCTCATTGTGTTCAACGTTTTTTTTTATGTCTTGTACCCATATATGCATGTATATAGACATATATATGTAGGTAAGTACATATTTGTATGTAATATGCTATATATATATATATATATAATATATATTATATATATATATATATATAATATATATATATATATATATATTGTGTGTGTGGTGTGTTTGTCAAGTACGTTTTGCGGCATTCATAGAAACTCCCTGCCATTGAACCATTTTTTGTAAACTCTCTGTCGATTAAAATAATAAAAAAATTATATAACTCGTGTTGAAGCTTTGTTTCTCCCATTTTTATTACCAAACCCGCGTACACATAAAAGCGCGCGCGCGTGCACACACACACACACGCACACATACACACTCACACACACACACACACACACACGTACATGCTGTTTGAAAATATAGGTTTTCTAAAATTAGCCAAACGAAGATTAATAAAGTTTTATTGCTTTATTTAAAGAGGATTCGGGTGTCAGTGATAGAGAAATTGGGATGAGATCGTGAAGGATTGGTATCAAGTAGATGTATGATTTGGAAAAGAGACAGAGTGAAAGAAAGAGTAGGAGAGAGAAAGAAAGAAAGAACGGAAGAGAAAAAGAAAGAGAACGAGAGGGAGAGACAGACAAACAGACAGAGAAAGAAAGAACGAGAGTGAGAGCGAGAAAAGGAGTGAAAGAAATAAAGGAGACAAATGTAGTTGTAAAAAAAAAAAAAGGGTAACGACCCTTCCCGAGTGATATAGCCTCATAGGACCGGTTTCCCCGTGTTCATAGTGTTCATATTTTCCCCTTGGATAGGACTCCGGTCCGTTGCAGGATTATCAATTTTTTTCAGCTTCATATCACTATGAAAACGGGGAAACCGGCCCTATGAGGCTATATCACAACGTGAAAATGAAATATTTTCCCAAGAACACAACGCGTCACCTGGTTCAAGAATCAATACCACACTCTTACAATCATGGGTTCAACACCCTATCCACTAAGCCACGTGCCTCCACTTTTGGCCGTTAAATTTTAATAAAATCTGACATCTTTATTGTCCGAAGTAACGTGGTCACCTACATTTGGTTTGTTTGGTTTTACATGTGGGAGGTAAAGTGGTGTACCAAATCTTGGTTGGATATTGTATAGTAGCTACCAGTGGTTGAGTATCTTTGGATAATTGTAATGCTTTGATAATCCACCTATGAGGTATACTATCAAAGCATATAAATTATGGAACTGTGTTCTTTCTCCAAGAATCCAAGTTCGGCCATGATTTGATCCAGTCGGGTTGGTACGTGTCCTGTTGCTCCAATAATATAGGTTATGAAAATGAAAGTTATTTTCGGTACTCGGTTATCCAATGTTTCCTGGAAAGAAGGAATGAGGTGGAGAGGACGAAGACAGATAGACAGACAGATAGATAGATAGATAGATAGATAGATAGATAGATAGATAGATAGATAGATAGATAGATAGACAGATAGATAGATAGATAGATAGATAGATAGATAGATAGATAGATAGATAGAGAGAGAGAGAGAGAGAGAGAGAGAAAGAGAGAGAGAGAGAGAGACAGACAGACAGAAAGACAGAAAGACAGAAAGACAGATAGGCAGACAGACACACAGACAGAGATAGAGATTTGTCAGTTTTTTATTTTATTTTTTCATGTCTATCGTTAGATTTTTCAATAATATTTTTATTTCTAAGCTTGCAAAATAGAGAGAAAAAAGATGAGATTTTTTCTCTGCTGGAAATGGTACTTCGATGTTACAATCCGGGCGTTGTATGATGCTAATGCAGATTTAAGGCTACAGTGGCACTTCTTGAATTGCGAATAGAATTTGCCTATATTCCCATAGATCTTTAATCTTAAATTTTTCACTTGTTTCAGTCATTAAGAGCGGCCATGGTGGGGTATCGCCTTGAAGGGTTTTAGTCAAAAACAAATCGACCCCAGTACTTCGTTTTAAGCCAAGTTCTTATTCTATCATCCTAGTTGTCGAACCGCTAAATTACGGGGGCGTAAACATACCAACACCGGTTGTCAAGTGGTGGTGAGGGACAAAGACAAACACGAACACACACACACACACTCAAACGTACAATGGATTTCTTTTAGTTTCTCCCTACCAAATCCACTTACAAGGATTTGGTCGACCCGAGACTATAGTAGAAAACACTTGCCCAAAGTTCCACGCTTCGGGACTGAACCCGGAAGCATGTGGTTGGGAAACAAGCTTCTTACCACACACCCACGTCTGCGCCTATTGACATTTCTAGTAAGGTTGAGAAGTTTTGGGATTCTTACACCAATTTCGTTAAGTTCTTTTAGTGACGTGTTCACAATACGCGTAGGAGTGGCTGTATGGTAAGTAGCTTGCTTACCAACCACATGGTTCCGGGTTCAGTCCCACTGCGTGGCACCTTGGGCAA
>NW_021830525.1:0-4758 GCF_006345805.1 Octopus sinensis | reverse complement strand
AACATGAAATTTACTTACTGTTTCATCATAACATATATATATATATATATATATGTGTGTGTGTGTGTGTGTGGTGTGTGTGTGTGTGTGTGTGTGTGTGCATATATATGTTATATATTATATATATATATATATATAGGTGTGTGTGTATGTGTGTGCATATATATCTATATGTGTGGTGTGTGTGTGTGTGCATATATATATATATATGTGTGTTGTGTGTTGTGTGTGTGTGAATATACTCTCTTTTTTACTCTTTTTCTTGTTTCAGTCATTTGACTGCGGCCATGCTGGAGCACCGCCTTTAGTCGAGCAAATCGACACCGGGACTTATTCTTTGTAAGCCCAGTACTTATTCTATCGGTCTCTTTTGCCGAACCGCTAAGTGACGGGGAAGTAAACACACCAGCATCGGTTGTCAAGCAATGCTAGGGGGACAAGCACAGACACACAAACACATACATACATATACATATATATACATATATACGACAGGCTTCTTTCAGTTTCCGTCAACCAAATCCACTCACAAGGCATTGGTCGGCCCGAGGGCTATAGCAGAAGACACTTGCCAAGATGCCACGCAGTGGGACTGAACCCGGAACCATGTGGCTGGTTAGCAAGCTACTTACCACCCAGCCACTCCTGCGCCTATATATATATATATATATATAATATATATATATATATTATATATATATATATTATATATATATATATATATATATATATATATATAATTATGTATATGTGTATGTATGCATCCATGTACACAGACAGCAGTACAAACAGGAATTGTATAATGTATTATATGTTTAGCTTCGTATATATATACATATATATATATACCCAAATAAGGAAGCTTAGTGCCGGAGACACAAAGAGGGATAAATTCATGGAAAGAATGAACATCAAAGACATTTACCATTAAAGATATATCCCAGACTGATCAGTTTCTACCTCTTTCTAGCAAAACAGTCAGAATATGTTTGCCAAGTCAAGGTTCGTCAGTGGGAAGCCTTCTTAATCCTAGATGCACAGAGCGTTAGAGCACATATAGATCTAACGGTTTATATATCTTAACTTTTGAAACCTCCGCGCAGACGCAAAACATACCCGGCGACAGAGAGCATGCCGGTAAAAATTTTACGAACAAATTTATCAAGTAATAAACATAATCAAAAAGGGTAATAACATAAGTTATTATTATCAGTGGCCTAGCACAAAAGACGAATTAGTCATTAGACAAAATATTATTCATATAGAAATATAATAAGAGGCTCCCAAATAAGGAAGCTTAGTTCTAGAGACACAAAGAGGGATAAATTCATGGAAAAGAATTCCATGAATGTATCCTTCTTTGTGTCTCCAGCACTAAGCTTCCTTATTTGGGAGCCTCTTATTATATATATATTTTTTTAAAGACTCCGCCGGTTACGACGACGAGGTCCCAGCTGATACGATCAACGGAACAGCTTGCTCGTGAAATTAACGTGCAAATGGCTGAGCATTCCACAGACACGTGTACCCTTAACGTAGTTCTCGAGGATAATCAGCGTGACACAGAGTGACAAGGCTGACCCTTTGAAATACAAGTACAACTCATTTTTGCCAGCTGAGTGGACTGGAGCAACGCGAAATAAAGTGTCTTGCTCAAGGATACAACGCGTCGCCGGGAATCGAACTCACAACCTTACGATCATGAGCCGAATGCCCTAACCACTAAGCCACGCGCCCTCACATATATATATATATAGATGAAATACGAATGCATTTCCCAATACGTTATACATTTGTTCATATCTGATTAACAGAATGTACTTTTTATTAGACTAGTTTCTTATTGGAAGATATTTTCTGCCTAATCTAAATAAAGTGCTTGCGTCATCTGTTATTTCTTATTGTTTGTTCGAGGAGTCATCACAATACTTGATTACAATTTTGACAATTTTTAATCAGCAACTGTTTTAATTTAATTCATATGAATCGAAATGGTATCAACATATTTCCCTTTCTATTTCCACGCATGAAAACTGTTATATTTTAAGACAATTTCCCTTGTAATGCTTCAGGTTATATAAGTTAATGAAAATTCTAATTAGTTTATATCAAACGGGAAATACGAAGATTTTCCGTTTCGAGTAAGTATTTGAATTGAATGATTAATCGTGATACTCGAAACTTTATTCAGCCTTTATAGAGTTCAATGCCTCTATGGTATCGTAGAATTTCACAGAGATATTAAAGTCTAACGGTGTTTGTTTCTCGTAAGGATGTTAACTGATACTTAATATTAATACTTGGTAAGCTAGAATATTGGAAATTACAATGAAAACATCTAAGTGTGCCCATGTAGAAACACGAGTAACAGATATCAAGGAGAGAAGAAAAGTCAGAAAATTATGCAAACTTGAAAATTATCCAACCTGTTAAGGAACCAACTTTGTGACAACTGGGTTTGCTCCACGATTTACATAATAAAATCATCGTCATCAGTTTAGCCATTGGTAATAATTTAGCTTGGTTCAAAGTCGTTCTTAAGGCATTCAATTACATCGAATTTGTCGCTCTTCAATTGGAGTTTGTTCACCTTTGATTTTGTTCTCCAGTGACTAATTTTACTTCACTCATCTCCAAACCATGTTATCATGATTAATGAAAATTACAGTTCCTCCTACGTAGTAGTCAGTAATAGTAGTAATTAATTCACGAATAACATTTTTTCATTTGCGTCAGTATGAAAACCATGATTTTTTTTCCTTTTCACGTGTAGTTTTTTAAATATTCACGACTAACATTTAAGCATACTTGATACAATATATATATATATATATATATATATATATATATATATATATATAATTCAAAATGTGACCGTGTGTGTACCGTTGGCGATTTTTTTTCCTCTGTCTTCCCTTCTCTGTCTTTCCTTCTCCTATGTTTCCGACGAAGAGCTCAGCTCGAAACGTTAAACCCTGCTTCTTTCCTTCTTTCCTGAGCGTCCAATAATACCATATTTGTTCCACGTCCTCGCGATGTTGTGTTTTTTTTTGTGCTTTCTTGTTTGGATTAACATAAATATATATATATATATATATATATAATATATTATATATATAATATATATATATATATATCCGTTTTGCAAGATTCTTGATGTAAAATCGTTTGTGAAAAAAATATTGTTCTATTTAGGAAGGTCATGTTGCCAGTTTAGCCAATAAAGCACACGCACTATATATTTGGTGTTAATTTACATCATCTTTATTTTATCTTTTCATTAATCGGCCAGAATAGTTTCGTCACACTTCTGTAACTTCATCGTTTTCATTTGTGTGTCTTTTGTGTGTTATTTGTGTGTTATTTTCTTCTTTTTTATGTGTGTGTCTTTCCTTACTAACGATCAAGCATTTTGTATTTTTCAAAAATACAAAATTGCTGATCGTTACTAAGGAAAAACACACAAATAAGAAAGAAGAAAAAAAAAGGACCACTGATGAGGTCTCAGAATTGTGACGAATGTATTCTGGCCGAAATACAATTAATGTAAAAATAAAATAAAGCTGAAGCAAGTTAACACCAAGTTTATAGTGCGTGTGTTTCATTGGCTAAAGTGGCAACATGACCATCTCCAAATACAATAATATATATATGTGTGTGGTGTATATGTGTGTGTGTGTGTGTGCGTATTTATGTCCGTGTTTGTAACCCTCCACCATCGCTTGAAAACCGATGCTGGTGTTTTTAATCTCCGTACATTAGCGGTGGGCCAAAAGAGACCGATATAATTAGTACTTGGCTTAAAAAGAATAAGTCCTGTGGTCGATTCGTTCGACTAAATGCTGTGCTCCAGCATGGCTTCCGTGAAATGACTGAAACGAGTAAAAGAGTAAAATGAGAAATAGTCGCACGAATTCACCAATAGTTATAGAAATGAGACGGTGCTCGTTGAATCGTTCAAATCCGTGTTTATTTTGTAAACACAGCAAATAAAATTATCACAATTTCAGAATAAGTGTTGAGTTACACGTATTGTTCTAATTTCATGATGTTCATATATCATATAAAATAATTGTTTACTTCGTATATGTTACATGGAAGATACCTTATTAGAGAACGTCTGTATCAACACATACACTTGATACTTAGGGCAATTTAATTATACATATCATATACAATATAAATCTGTCTAAATCACAAACATGCACATTATTCACCTCAAAATGACTTATTTTAAAACTCTATGCAAGTATCGTGCGATTTTCAACGTTCGATCAAGGATTTAAGCGATGATTTGACCAAATTTCGCTTAACGATTGGGTATATAACGTTTGCGTATGTGAAGCATTATCTCGTCGAAATTCAGCTTAAATAGCTTCTTGAGTGTAACTTCTTTGTGGGGTAGATAACGAAATGATATTCGGAAAGCACAGATTTCATACTATCCCTTTGACGCATATAGATTTTGCATATACGATAAATAACCTTAGCACATCGTTGCGAAATATGAAAATAGCATAGCGAAAATGTACGTCAGTTTACCGACACAACGACAGTCAGATATTAAGATGACAACAATCCTTTAATTCTAATTTAATTTAATTTCTTGGCTCAAAAAGCAAAAGCAAGGCCATGTATGGGGACATTGAGTTATGTACAGGGAGGCTGTTCATGCAAAGAGTTCAGGTCATTTCTGGTCAAGAGAGACTTTGAACCGAGCGGTCGTCGGCATCTTCACTGTCTCGTCCGGCAGCTTAT
>NW_021830524.1:0-4610 GCF_006345805.1 Octopus sinensis | reverse complement strand
TTAACACACTTATAGAGGGATCTTACAAATGTAAACACTGGCAGAGAACATACCTTTAACTAATATAAGTGATTTCGCCAGTTCTTTATAGTTTGAACAGTTAGTTTAACTTGCACTTTACTTCAATAGAGAAATCTACTTCTAAGACTTTGAACAATTTTTCAACCAACGTATCCCTCTTTATTTGTTCTCTACTTATTATTTCTTTACCCCTTCTATTTCTATGGTCTGCCTTTGGTGTCAAATCTACTAACGGTTTTTTAAAATACTTACTCTTTTACTCTTTTACTTGTTTCAGTCATTTTGACTGCGGCCATGTTGAAGCACCGCCTTTTAGTCGAGCAAATCGACCCCGGTACTTATTCTTTGTAAGCCCAGTACTTATACTATCGGTCTCTTTTGCCGAACCGCTAAGTTACGGGGACGTAAACACACCAGCATCGGTTGTCAAGCAACGCTAGGGGGACAAACACAACACACAAACATACACACACACATATTATACATATATATACATATATACGACAGGCTCTTTCAGTTTCCGTCTACCAAATCCACTCACAAGGCATTGGTCGGCCGGGGCTATAGAAGAAGACACTTGCCCAAGATTGCCACGCAGTGGGACTGAACCCGGAACCATGTGGTTGGTTAGCAAGCTACTTACCACACAGCCACTCCAACTAATAAACGTTCTGTTTATCATTTAGGCAGTCATCGTAATTGTTTTAATGTCTTGTTGTTGAGAAAGGCTCTCTTTCTTTCCTGATGAGAAGATTGCATTTTACACCGTTTATTCCTTTGGAATATTACCAACAAATGGATGGACGATATTTGAACAATATCTCTCGGTGTTGATGGGGTCTTCAAAAAATTCACTGCGGAGAGATTTTTTGAAAACACCTGCGTGTGTATGTGTATACATAAGTAAGATAAAGTCATAATTTAATGACTTATCCGTGGCCAGCATATTAAACATGCCATAATGGTGTAATTTATATTCGAATTATAATAAGGGTGTTGAATGATTATAATTTTAATATATATATCTATATATATAAAGCTGAAGTTGTCTGTGTATGGCAACTTTGGTAGCCTTCAACTAACACTATCTCCTCCGAGACCCTGCGGCGCAAGTTGACCAAAATTGAGAGTATGATAGAAGAAGGCGTGCTCTTCATTCAGTAGAATTCAAATCAGACCATGTTAACACCAAAAACTTTTTACATCAAAAAGGTGCTTTTTTTCTATGAAAATCCCTATTTTTTTGGATTTTTTGACTGCTGTGTCGCCATTTTACGGTGTATTTCAACAAGAAAAATGTTCACTTAAAGAGCATAACAAGTTACATAATGCAAAATTTTTACTTTTTAAAAATTCTAAAGGGTAGAAACAAACCGAGCAACGCCGGGCAATATGCTAGTATATATATATATATTATATATATATATATATATATATATCTATATATATATATACAAAATTTAGAGGAATGATCACTAAAGTGGACATCCTTTATACTAAACATAGATGTCAAATCGCCATTACCACGAAGAATGTAATCTCAAGAAAAATCTTAACAAAAAAAAACCAAAGTGTAAAAATAAGCAAGACAAATGAAAATATACGAAATAAAAAACAATTACCTATGCTAAGCACTGGTTTTAATTAAGTAATATCATTTCTACCCTTATTATTTAATTATATATATATATAATATATATATTATATATATAATATATATTTATTTATATACGATGGGCTTTTTTGAGTTTCCGTTACCAAATCCACTCACAAGGCTTTGGTCGGCCCGAGGCTATAGTAGAAGACACTTGCCCAAGGTGCACGCAGTGGGACTGAACTCGGAACCATGTGGGTGATAAGCAAGCTACTTACCACACAGCAACCCCGCATCTCTCTCTCTCTTCTCTCTCTCTCTCTCTCTCTCTCTCTCTATATATATATATAATATATATATATAATATATATATATATAATTCTACAATTATTGTTATTATACTTTGTTTTTTATAGATTTAAATATTTGTTGTTGTTGATGGTTGTTACTCTTGCCGATGGTGGTGGAGGTGGTGGTGGTGATGGTGGTGGTGATGGTGGTAGTCGTGATGGTTGTGGTGGTGGAGGTAGGAGGGGGTGATCGTTGTCGTCACCGTAATCAGCTTGGATTCTTTTTTATATTCTTCAAATCATCAAAAATAAATAAAATAAAATAAAACGAATAGAATAAATAAATTCGTTAAATGACAGCAGCGGAGCGGAATAGACAATTTTCTATTTTTTTTCTAAATTGAAATTTGAAAAACACTACCCCCGACATCCCCTACACACACACACATACACACACCGCACACACACAATCGCTAATGCATATACACATAAAGGCAAAACTCACAAAATAATTATAATATATATATATATATATGGTTTGTGATATATATATATATATAAACACATATATATATATAATTTTGTGATATATATGTATATATATATATATATATATATCATATTTATTATAGATAAATAGTACTATTATATACTTGATTTCAACCAAAAATCTCGAGTGCAATTCACACACACACACACACACACACTCTCTCTCTGTATATATATAATATATATATGTGTGTGTGTGTGTGTTGTGTGTGTGTGTGGTGTGTGTGTGTGTTGGTGTATAATATATATATATATATATATAGAGAGGAGAGGAGAGAGAGAGAGAAAGAGAGAGGACAGACAGAGACAGAGCGACTTATTCTCTGTAAGCCTAGTACTTAATTTATCGGTTTCTTATGCCGAACCGCTAAGTATTGGGGACGTAAAAACACCAACATCTAAAAGGCTTTTAAACAAACCGAAAAAAGCTTCGACGAAGATCAAAAAATTGACAGAAGAGATGACAGACGGTTATGTGCAGACCCTTCTGACGTTCCAAGTGCTATGCATACACAATTTCATGCAACTGTCATGGTTTTAGGGGTTGTCAGCAGGACATGTGATGCTTCCTTACTTCTTTCCACAAGCCTTGAGAGTTAACTCTGCTGCCTACATTGAGGTCCTGGAAATAATTATTAAGTCCTGGATAGACAGTGTATGCAATGGAAGGCCATATGTGTTTCAGTAAGACTCTGCACTATCACACATGGCTCTAGTAACACAGGAATGGATGGCTGAAAATTTTCATGATCAAATAACCCCTAACATTTGGCCTCCCAATTCCCCAGATCTCAATCCATCGGACTATTACATGTGGAGCGTTGTTGAGAGAGAGGTCAATGAACACGCCCATAACACCAAAGATTCTTTGAAAGCTGCCATAGTCAGAGTAATGTCCAAAATGAACCAGGACCATTTGATTTGAGCATGAAGATGATTTAGATCTCATATAGAAGCAGTTGTTGAAGCTGAGGGTGGCTTTATTGAATAACATTTATAGAAAAGAAGGTTTATTTTTACCCTCATAGCGTTTTTTTTTTGATAAATAAAGTTATTATCTGTTTTTTTTATAAACATAGATCGGTCCTTAAATATCTTACGCACCCTGTATATATATATATATATATATTATATATATATATATATATATATATATTATATATATATATATATATACATATATATATAATATATATATATATTATATATATATAATATATAATATAATATGATATAACATAATATATATTATATTACATGTGTGTGTGTGGTGTGTGTCCTGTGTGACCCTTCTATCCGGCAGTCGCCATGATAGATCGGTAGCCACGACACACATTTTTTCTTCTCTCCTTGTTTTTTTTTTTTCTGTGTCCCTTTCTGAAGAAGAGCGTAGGCTCGAAACGTAAAAGACATTTTTTCAAATCCTGAGCGCTATACTAATACATCTGTTTGTTTGTACACCACCTGTCTTCGTCTTTTGTTGTCTTTTCGTGAACTCCCCTATATATATATATATATATATATATATATATATATATATATATATATGATGTATATATATATATATATATGTATATATATATATACACGATGGGCTTCTTACTGTTTCCGTCTACCAAATCCACTAACCCAAGACTATAGCAGAAGAAAACTTACCCAAGGTGTCACGCAGTGGGTTTGAACCCAAACGATCAATACCTAGAATTTTTTTTTATTCTTCTTATTATTTTGAGATTATATATATATTTTTTTCTATAATTGTTCGGTTCGAAATTGTTCAAATTGGCAATAAAAATATAAAGAGAAGCAGATAAATAAAACCATAAAAAAATAAACAAAATTCATAAAATGAAACCAGTGAAGCGGAATAGACAATTTTTTTTATAAATTGAAATTTAAAAATGTAAAACTTGAGCGAAAAATAAAATTGAAAATTAGAAAAATAGAAATTTGAACGTTTGTTTAAAATAAATTTTGTCTTTCATTTGTAGAAATTGAAAATTTCACTGACGGAGAATGGTCGATTGGTTTGCAGCTTTGCTTCAGAACTAAGAGGTCCTGAGATCAGTCCCCGCTGTCGTTTGCAATTACTCCTGTTTTTTCTTCATTTATTTTAAAAAAACTTTTTAGGCACATACATGGGTGTGTGTGTGTGC
>NW_021830523.1:0-4453 GCF_006345805.1 Octopus sinensis | reverse complement strand
AGATAGATGGATGCTAACATCGGAGAGACTGAAGTAGACGGTAAATGAGACGTTAAGATTATATAGTTAAGCTAGTTAGAAAAAACGGACAGAAAGATAGATATTACGCATAAGAAAATTGAGGAAGACAAATGTATAGAAGCAGACGTAGAAAGACTGAGACCGACGGTAGATACAGACGGAGATATATATATATATATAACGAAGGAAGCGAGACGGATTCACTGAGACAGGCGATAGAAAGATGGCTAGATAGATAGATAGATAGACAAACCAACGATGGTGATATTGCGGAGTGAAAAGAAAGAAAGAGGCTTGATAAGTTTTGGAAACTGTCAAAACAAAATATAGACTAGTTTATTTCCCACCGAGAGAAAAATATACAATTTGATGCTATGTAATACTATGAAAATAGAGAATTATGATATGCTATACTGTAAGCAGATAATAGAATCAAAGACGATTCTAAGTAAATATCTGGTTTTTATTGAAGGGGGGAAAAAATGGAATTTGTTAAAGCGACTTATACCTCAAGCGGTATATATGTGTGTATGCATGCGTGTGTGTATATATATTCATATACATCTGTATATATCGGTTGCGTGTATACATATGTGAGTGTATGTGTGCGTGTATATAAATAAATGCATGCATGCATTTATGTGCGTGTTGGTGTTTGTATATGTGTGTATATACGTACATATTATAGTGTGTGTGTGTGTGTTATGTTTAGAGTTGTAAAGTATATTAAAATATATGTAAACATTATCTGATATAGGACACGCTACGTTTGAACTAATAATGTGTCTATATATATATATATATATAAATCCTTAAAAATGTTTTAGCCCGAAGGCCGCGGCCATGCTGGGGCACCACCGCTGAATGAGCTACACTAATTTGTGAATCCACCTCTTATATATATATATCTATATATATAATATATATATATATATATATATATATGTATGTATAATATAATTAAATACAGTTCGGGTAATGAAACCTTGCAGAAACAATTGTAGAGATTTTTAAATAAAGAATGTCGTTCATTCCGTTTTCTACCGTTTATCTCTCTCTCCTATATATTATATAATATATATATATATATATATATATATATATATATGTATGTATATATAGGGAGATAGAGAAAGAGAGCGTTGTGTGTGTGTGTGTGTGTGTGTGTGTGTGTGCGCGCGTGTGCATTCTTGTTTTTCTTCACTTTTTATTGGTTTCGATCACTGGACTGCGGTCATGCTGGAGCAACTCCGACAAGGATTTTTTAGTCAAATAGCACCCCCCCCCACACCGTCTTTTAACCTAGTTTTTACTATTTTTTTAAAAATCTTTCTATGTGCATATTATCCTTTTTCACTCAAGGCACGTCCTCTGTCAAACGCATACACATGACCAAACACACTTGCATATATATACTTATATATATATATATATATACACACACACACTCGTGTGTGTGTACACCCACACTCGTGTGTGTGTACACCCACGCGCTTGAGGAAATCCTGAACAGTTTACCTTCCGACTATCAAATTCTACTCAAAGAATATAACAATCCCGGAGGATATAGTAGAAGACATCGGGGCAACGGTGCGCCGCGCAGTGGGACCGAACCCGGAACTTTGTCGACGCGATACAAACTTTTTTTAAATACAAGCTACATTTGCGCCTGAAGAAACATTTCTTCGAAATATAACAGAATTAAATGCTAACTCGTAATTATTATGAACCAAATAGAAAGAAAGAGAGAGAGTGTGTGTATTTGTGTGTGTGTGTGAAAAAAAAAATATAACTGCATGAATGTAATTTGTATATTTTTATAATTGAAATAACCGCACAAATTTAATTATCCTTTTTTAAAAAAAAAAAATGTATATTGATGTATATAATGGTATATATTACATACATTGGTAAAATGAACACGCAGATATATATGTCTCATATAGGTTTATCTTTGCACACACGCTCTTGGAGAAACATATACGCAAGCACTAGTTTATAGACAAACAACCTCTCATTCTTTCCTGCTATATATATATATATATATATATAAATATATATATATACACACATACACAGGTGTGTGTATGTATATATATGCATGTATACATGCATCGCTGTTTATATTTTCTTCCACTTGTTATTGTCATTCATATATATATATATATGTATGTATGTATATATATAGCTGGATTTCGTTTTTCCATTTGTTGTTAATAATAATATTAACAATAATAATAATAATATTACACCATCGTCATCACCATTATCACTTGTGTCCATCAATGCAATGTGTATATAAATATGCTTTTATATATACATGTGTATATATAGGGTTTTTATATATCACTTTTCATGTTTTCTTCGATTTTTTTTTCTCTCCATCTTACAATTATTTTTTTCTTTCTTACAATAATTTTTTCTCTTTTTTTTTAAAAAAAAATTCGTCACAAGGGTGATATAAAGGAAAGAGTGATGCAGACATTCTACCTAAAATGTATATATGCATGTATGTGTATAAATATAGGCGAATGTATATAAAAAAATTAAAATGAATGAAATGAAAACAAAAATAAAACTGATGTACGGTGTATAAGTAATGTATTTGTATATAAAATGTTGGTGATGTCCCAAAATGAAAAAAGATGTAAAAAAAATAAATAAACAAATAGACCAGCCAACCGACAGGTACTTGGGGCCAACCGGTGATTCGAAACCCCGATCACCAGATCCAGCATAATCCTCCCTCTCCCTTTCAATGACTGCGTGTGTCTGTAGTGGGTATAGGTGGGTGAGTGTGTATGAGCAATTATGAATCGGTATATACACACACACATATATATATCTATATACATATCATGTATATACACATATATGTATATATGTATATATATGTGTGTGTGTGTGTATGTATGCTTATAGAGGTGTGTTTATGTATGCATATATATGTGTGTGTGTGTGTATTTTTATGTAAAAGGGATATATACATTGTACGCATATGTGTGAGTATATAAACATGTTATTTTTATTATATGTGTATATATACACATTTTGTGTGTGTCAGAAGAGAGAGGAAGGCTTATGAAGTCACAACAAACACAACTAACGATACAATTATACGATATACTACAGAGGAACAAGTGAAGAAAAGACCCAGTTTTCGGTCAGTACTGAAAGATTAAAGTGGCAACAACAATAGTACTAGTTAGTATCTTACCTTCTAATGCGTATGTTACAATGAAAACCAAACTAAAATATCCAAATAATAGTAATAAAGCAGCCCATCTGAGTACACTCCTTGACGCCATTATAGGTTTACAACACTGAGCAGACGAGCAAGCACACTGCTGCTGCTGCTGCTGATAATGCGATTGGTGCTGTTGTTGGTGTTGTCGATGATGATACTGCTGATGATGATAGTATCGTTACTGCTCCTGCTGGTCATACTAATGATGATGGTAGTGATCTCACTGTGACTGTGACGGCTAGCTCGCTCGCTCACTCGCTCGCTTGCTCGCCCTGCTTTGCCTTTGCTTTGCTTTGCTTTGCCTGCCTGCCTGCCTGCTGCTGCTGATTAATGTTTCTCTCACTGGTTTGTTGACGATAATGCTGCTGCTGCTGATGATGATGATGATAATGCCTTTACCGTTGATGAAGGCGACGGCGGCGGTGATTGCGGGTTCTACTGCTGTTGATAATGCTGATGCTGCTGTTGATGATATTGCCGTTGCTCTTGTTGATGATGGCGACGGCGGAGGCAGAGGCAACGACGGCGGTGGTGATTGCGGGTTCTACTGCTGTCGATAATGCTGATGCTGTTGATGATGGCGACGGCGGAGGCAGCGGTGGCGAAGGCGGCGATTGCGGGTTCTTACTGCTGTTGATAATGCTGACGCTGCTGCTGCTGATAATAATGCCTTTGCTGTTGATGATGGTGACGGCGGCGGCGGCGGCAGAGGTGGCGGCGGCGGCGGCAGAGGTGGCGGCGACGGCGGTGGTGATTGCGGGTTCTTACTGCTGTTGATAATGCTGCTGATGCTGCTGTTGATGATAATGATGCCGTTGTTGTTGATGATGGCGACGGCGGCGGTGATTGTGGTGGTAGTAGCGGTGGTGAAGCTACTACTGTTGTTGATATTGTTGTTGCTGTTGATAATAATAATAATAATAATGATGATGATGATGATGATGATGTTACCGCTACTGATGTTGATAATGCTGCTACTGCTGCTGTTGTTGGTATCGTCGTGGTTTTTGCTGCTTTGATGATGATGATGGTAGTGTTGCTGCTGTTGCTGCTGCTGCTGTTGCTTCTGCTGCTGTTGATATAGTTATTGTTGTTGTTGTTGTTGCTGTTGATAATAATGATAATGATGATGATGATGGTGGTGCTGATGGTGATATTACTTGCTACTGCTGATAATAGTAGCGC
>NW_021830522.1:2500-4595 GCF_006345805.1 Octopus sinensis | reverse complement strand
TCCTGATGGGATTAGTTTCATTGTTTTTTATTTGCTTTTTTCCAGAAAGTACTTTTGCATTGTTCATTGATTTGCTGTAATGATAATCAGAATAAATAAATGATCAGAGAAGAGTTGTGTGTGTGTGTGTGCGTGGTATTGTTTTGGAGTGAAGTCAGGGTAATTATGGGTGATGTCGGAAGAAAAGTTGTTAGAGTTGGTTCAGTAAGGCTGGTCTTTGTTGGATTGGTCAGAATATAAAAGGATCCTAGTTGCAATGTTATTGCTTCACTTCTTGAACTATCTGTATTCTCTGAAAATCAGGAGGTGTTTTGTGCAATGAAGCCTCCCCCGACGGTGGTGTTTGGTAGAGTGTTAAGCTAGTTGGGAGTCTGTAACCTGATCGAACGGTTGGTGAAGTCAGTGTGGGTGGTCATATATTTACTTCCTTCTTTAGTATCTTTGTCTTGAAACCATTATCCTGCATCGAAGACAATAGTTGGGCAATGGCCCAGTGGTTAGGGCAACGGACTCGCAGTCGTAGGATCGCGGTTTCGATTCCCAGACCGGGCGTTGTGAGTATTTATTGAGCGAAAACACCTAAAGCTCCACGAGGCTCCGCAGGGGATGGGTGGATCCTGCTGCACTCTTTCACCACAACTTTCTCTCACTCTTACTTCCTGTTTCTGTTGTACCTGTATTTCAAAGGGCCGGCCTTGTCACTCTCTGTGTCACGCTGAATATACCCAAGATCTACGTTAAGGTTACACGAGTCTTTGGAGTGCTCAGCCACTTACACGTTAATTTCACGAGCAGGCTGTTCCGTTGATTCGGATCAACCGGAACCCTCGTCGTCGCAACCGACGGAGTGCTTCCAGTTGCTTCAGTCAAAGCCAGTAAAACGGAAGGACAGGGCACTGGAGACCTTTCTCCAAGCATAGAAATGGGCCGTGTTGTTTAGAAGATTCGCAGTTACCAATGTGGCATGAAGTCATGCTACCACCGATATTATGCAAATAAAAGACATGGTCCTTTACAGTTTGGCATCAGGGTCGTTCCAGAAGTTGCAAGGACGAAGATGAAGACAACGATCGTTTGCCTTAAACACTTCAAAAAGTGATATGCTCTGTCTAATGTCACCCGAGAATAACTAAAGATCTCGGGTGTGGTGCTTGTCGAAATTGCTTACTGAATTAGGGTCAGGGAAGATGTTGTGAGAGATGATATTTTTGTCTTGAACTCTATACGAGTAAATTCCTTTTGGCTGCTGTCAAAAGAAAAACATCCGATTTGTAATATCTTAAATGTGTTTCCATCATGTTTATGAAGTTTATTTTCGTGTGGGGATTCATTCTTTTATCTTTTACTTGCTTCGTTCATTGGACTGCGGCCAGTATTTCATTTCTGAAGTCTGGGTGACGTAAACAAACCAATACTGTCAAGCGGTGAGACACACACACACACACATACACACACACACGCGCGCGCGCGCGCACCCCACACACGCATGCACGCACACACATACACACACACACACACACACACACGCGCACGCACACACATACACACGCACACACACACGCACACACACACACACCACACACACACACACGTATACGACGGGCTTCTTTCATTTTCTTTCAGTTAAACACATTCACACAATTTTGTTAAACTGGGGGCTATAGTTGAAGTGGGACTGAAACCAAGGCCACGTGGTTTGGAAGCAAGCAGCTTAACCACATGACCACGCGGAATTCAAAGAAAATGCATTCGGTCCAGGGCAATGTTTTTGCGAAGGGAGAAGATGGCGGTATTTCATTATTTTGACCTTCATTTTTATTGTCGTTATTATTATTGAGCTCAAGGTCGAATCGTTCGCACGCCGGGCGAAATGCATAGCGGCATTTCATGTATCTCTACGTTCTGATTTCAGATTCCACGGTGGTTGACCTAGTCTCTCCTTTTGGGGTCCATAGAATAAGTAGCATTGAGTTGTTTTAATAGACTTACTCCCTCCACCTAAAATTGCTACCCTTGGGTCAAATGCATCGATGAAAACAAAGCCCAGAAAACCCAAGCAAACAAAATCCTACATCCGAGGAGTTTCCTCCAAACT
>NW_021830521.1:0-4640 GCF_006345805.1 Octopus sinensis | reverse complement strand
ATTTTCAATCACTACAATTGTTTCCACGCAAGGTAGTTCTCCAGACTTGCAGGTACTTGACTAAGAAACCGTTTCTCTGCATTATGAGATCTAATTGTGTTTCCTCAGGCGATACGTAAATATTGTCCCGGTAAGCTCGGTTTCTCGGCTTCAACAACATCCTCTCTGTCTGTCACACACGACAGATGCTCAAACGCAAACCTGCAAGTATGTATAATTGTGTGTCGGTGTTTGCCCCCCACCCCACCCCACCCCCATCCCAACATCGCTTGACAACCGATCTTGGTGTGTTTACGTCCCCGTAACTTTGCGGAAAAAGTACTAGGCTTACAAAGAATAAGTCCTTGGGTCGATTTGCTCGACTAAAGGTGGTGCTCCAGCATTTCCGCATATATATACATAGATAAACATGTTTGTGTGTATGTGTATATGTGTGAGTGCATGTGCGTGTGTGTGTGTGTGTGTGTATGTGTGTGCGTGTGTGTGTGTGCGTGTGTATGTGTGTGTGTGTGTGTGTGTGTAACTTCGTCACAGTACGCTCTTGACCGGCTCAGTAAATTTATCTGCAAAAGCCAGTCATCAAAGCAACTTCGAAGTCACTATTAACTTTTTTTCTTTAAAAGAAAACGAACGCTTTACTCTACTTAAATAAGTTGGGGGCACTCTTACGGTTAATGGTTGTTTTTCGTGAACGGATACGCAGTTATTCGGTTGTGTGTGTGTGTGTTTGTTTGTGTCTGTGGTGCATGTGAGTGGGGGGATGTGCCTGAGTAAGAGTACACACACACCCACACCCACCCACACCCACCCACACATACCCACACATACATATATATGTATATATACATACGTATATATTTATATATTCATATTTGAATGTGTGTGTGTGAGTGTGTTTGTGTGTGTGTGTTTCTGCGTGATCAGCAGTCGCCAATTCCATTACGAGCCAAATGTCTAGAAGACAATCTTTCTTACTGCCAACACCGCCGACCCTACCATGGCCACCATCACTAGCAATCCCCTACTCACCACCCGTCTCATAGAATTATATTGATTACGTATAAAACCCATTGTTCAATAGAACCAGTTAACCCCGATTTTGTTTTGTAGGACGGCCAGAGTAGTAGTAGTAGTAGCAGCAGCAGCACTGGTAGTGGTTGGTGGTAGTAGTGGTGGTAGTAGTAGTAGTAGTAGTAGTAGTAGTAGTAGCAGCAGCACTGGTAGTGGCTTATGGTGGTGGTGGTGGTGGTGGTAGTAGTAGAAGTAGTAGTAGTAGTAAGAGGAGGATGAGGAGTGGTCATGGTGGTGGTGATCGTCGTCGTCGTCATGTAGCTGGCGGTTGTAGTTCTAGTAGTAGTAGTAGTTGGCGGCGGTGGTGGTAGTGGTGGTGGTGGTGGTGGTGGTGGTGGTGGTGGTGGTGGTGGTGGTGGCGGTGGCGGTGGCGGTGGTGGTGGTCCCTCAATGTCAAAAATGCTTTCCAAGGTTTTCTGCAACTCCGTCGGGTGGAGGTTGGGAAGATCCATCCGACAATGAATTTGGTTTTGCGAGTTAGATCTACCCAATACATTGTTTTCGAATTCTTTGTGGTTCTTGGATCTACCCAATACAGTCAAATATCTCTACAGACTTTAAGAAAAAAAATTGGATAATTTTGTCCCAAGTACTGATAAAATTGCGGGATGGTCATCGCTGGAAAGCCATTGTTCATTTGTTTTCTCAATAAAACTGAGAGCTGGATTTAAACAGTAATCTCAATGACGTACCAGTAAATGAGTCTCTGTGCGATTAATAAGCTCGCTAGAAATAGCAACTATCTGTCTATCTATCTAGGGAGAATTCACAAAAAAACAAAGGACGAAGACAGGTGGTGTAGACAACAAACAGATGTATTAGTATAACGCTCAGGAAGTGAAAAAGTCTTTAACGTTACGAGCCTACGCTCTTCCACAGAAAGGAACACAGAAAGAAATAAGGAGGGAAAATAAAGAATCTGTAGCGGATAGCGATCTCCCTATCTATCTAAATATCTATCTATCTATCTATCTATCTATCTATCTATCTATTTATCAGTCTGTCTGTCTGTCTGCCTGTCTGTCTGTCTGTCTGTTTATCAATCTATCTATCTATTTGCTTATCTATCTGTCTGCTAACATGTATACATTCATTTAGGCATAAACATATCTTTAACTGTTCCTCTCCCTATGTAATACATATAAATAAATATATATATATAAATATAAAAGGGTAAATCCTTTCTAGGGATTACACCTAGGAAGTTCCCATCTGTGGCACAAGTCCGGGGCAAGGTTGTTTATGGAAGACCAGCTGTCGCCCGTGCATACCAGCCTCCCCTTGTTATCCAACAGAAAAGCAAAGACCGATACAGCTTGGCACCAGTGATGTCACAGCTCATTTCTATTTGTTTCTGTCTAGAAATCGAAGGAAATGACTACTATTCCCTTCAAACTTTGCTTTCGTGACCTATTTACCATTACATTTCAGAACAGATTCAGTGCTGAGTTGCTGAAGCAGAAATATCGTTATAGAAAAAATTCTGCTCAATACAACAGATTTATTAGCCAGGTGATTGACCTCAACCAGTTATGCTGACAACATGTTTATCACTGGATCAGGAGCAGGGGGTAGTGGGGGAACACCATAAGTATGTGTTGATTCATTTGGGTTTTAATGATTGTAACAAAAGCAAAGTTTGAATGAAATATTGATTATTTTTCATACGTTCTAGGGGTAAGCAAACAGAAAATTACAGTCGATACCCAACGTTAAAAATCGCGTTACACAAGTGTTATTCCCATGCGAGCAAGCAGAGTTGTTATAACGCTGGAATAATTGCGTTGCAGTATTACTTCTAGTTCGTTAAGTTCTGAGTTCAAATCCGGCCGAAGTAAACTATACCTTTGTCTTTACAACCCACTAGGGGTTAAACATAGAGGGGAAAAACAAGGACAGACAAACGGATTAAGTCGATTACATCGACCCAAGTGCGTAACTGGTACTTACTTAATCGACCCCGAAAGGATGAAAGGCAAAGTCGACCTCGGCGGAATTTGAACTCAGAACGTAGCGGCAGACGAAATACCGCTAAGCATTTCGCCCGGCTGCTAACATTTCTGCCAGCTCCCCACCGATGTAAACTATACCGTTCACACTTTCGGGGACAATGAAATGAAATACCAACCAAATGCTGAGGTCGATGGTATCGCCTAACCCTCTCTCTCTTCAAAATAACTGTTCTTGAACCTAAACCACAAGCCATTTAATATCCACAATACATTTTGTAACTGTTTGTTTTGTTGTCATTGTTGTTATTTGTTTTTTTGCTTTTTGTTACTAACAGGAAATTAGTTGCGAGGACACCGCAGGAGGTGGGTCGCAACTTCAGAGATTACGGAATAGTTTTGTATTAGATTGGTTCATAATTATTGCGGCTATTTTTTTCAATAAATTTTATTCAACAAAAACAATAACGTCATTTAACAAAAGCATCTTTAAATGATTATTCCGGAGCATATTCACCATCTAGTTCAACTTCTGCTTGGCGTTTTGTTTAAATTAGCGTTTTGTTTCAATTTTTTGTTGAAAAGAAAATTTATTGAAAGAAAAACCCAGCCGCAATAATTATGCACCAACCTTATTATTTGAGGGGCCAAATACCTAAGAACCTGGTAAACCTTGAGTGAAGAGAACTACGAACAAAAGACTATCCGTTAGGAACATCTCCGTTCTCACTTTTTAAGCGATCTAAGAATAAATTATTGAATCTGTTCTGGTATGTTTAAAACATATAATTTAGGGGAAAATTTAACTGCTGTTTCCATTTAGTGGAACGGCCGATTCCTTGACTACAATATGCTGACAGATTTATCGATATATTTTTAAGGGATATTCAATACATTTGGAACAATAATTCCGTAATTTAGACTTTGTTATAAAATTTCTGAAACAAAACATAATTAGTGAATTCCCAGCTTTTGTTTAAAATGGGCAGCGTGTGTGTGTGTGTACGCGCATATGTGTGTATATGTGTGTGAGTGTGTGTGTACATGTGTGTGTGTTTGTATTTGTGTATATGTGTGTTTCTGTTGGTGTTTGCGTCTGTGTGAGTGTATGTGTGTGCGTGCGTATGTGTGTGTAAGTATGTGTATGTATGTGTGTGCGAGTGTGTGTGTGTACGTATGCGTGTGTGAGTGTGTATGTATGTGTGCGAGTGTGTGTGTGTGTGTGTGCATATATGGGTGGGAGTATGTGCATGTGTGTGTTTGTATTTGTGTGTGTATGTGTTTCTGTTTGTGTTTTGTGTGTGTGTGTGTGCGAGTGTGTGTGTGTGTGTGTGTATATGTGTGTGGGTGTGTGTGTATGTGTGCGAGTGTGTGTGTGAGTATGTGTGTGTACGTATGTATGTTTGTATTTGTGTGTGTATGTACGTGTGTGTGTTTGCCTTTGTGTGTGCATGTGTGTGCGTATGTGTGTGTGAATGTGTATGTACGTGTGTGTGTTTGCATTTGTGTGTGTATGTGTGTTTCTAAGAATGACTTGGGTATGCATATGTACATATACATAAATGCGTGAATGTGTATGCGCGTGCGTTCGTGTGTAAATTGATATACATATATACATGT
>NW_021830520.1:0-4383 GCF_006345805.1 Octopus sinensis | reverse complement strand
TGTGTGTGTGTGTGTGTGGTGTGTGTGTGTGTGTGTGTGTGTGGTGTGTGTGTGCGTGCGTTGCATGTATATATATATATATATATATATATATATATATATATATAAGAATAGTCAAAGCCATAGCGACCTGTCTTCATCGTGGGCCACCATCTTGAAATTGAACACAAAGAGTGACTGTATTATCACCGATAGAATACAGAATCGCAAAATCATATTCCAAGTAGACAGCCTCTCTGTGATGTTGTTTATACTTTCTGTAAATCCCTTGTTATTCATGTTAAGGAAGCCTGAAGGGTATCTCACTGGTTCACAAGGAAACAGAAATACCAAAATTGCACATTGTTTCTTTGTGGATGACTTAAAACTTTATGCAAAGAATAGGCATGAGATGAAGAAGAGACTTGACCTAGTTACAATATTCTCAAAGGAGTTGGGTTGGAGTTTGGTCAGGATAAATGTTGTTATATGATTGTAAAAAAGGGGGGGGAAGACTATAAACCAGACTAGTAGCAACTTCATCAACGATTTGACTGTATCTGACGAGGAATGTTACAGGTATCTAGGGGTGGATGAAAATATATCTTAGAATGGCACCTGTAACAAAACACTTGTCACTAAAGAATATTACAGCCGAATAAAGAAAATTGTTGCCCTTCGGCAACATCTTTTAACGACCAAGCATTGAAGTGCATCCCTTGACCAAGTTTGCATACATGAAGCTGATAACATCATAAGACTTGAAAGGCAGCTCCTTGAGCAACACTCTTTGTCTGATAACCTGGAATACATGCCCAAAGAAGTCGAACGACTCTACCGCAACGTATCATCAGATGAAAAGATGAGCATATACGAGCAGAAGACTATGCATGGATAAGTTAGCAGAAAGCTCCGTGATGGTTGTAACATCGATCATCAAAGCAGTTTATCATGGACGAATAGCCGGATTACTACGTCCCACTTTGAAGGGTATGCGATTGCAATCCAGGAACAGGAAATATCAACCAAGTACCTGATTCACAAAAGGGATAGATATGCGGGAAAAGCCATAAAATGTGACAACCGATGCAGACTTTGTGGAGTTCACACTGAAGATATTACCCACATCATAAGCAGTTGCCCAAAAATTTCATCACGGTATTATCTACCGATGACGTTGTAGCTGAAGGATAATCCCGAGGACAAAGAAATAAAAAGCTACAATATGGTAGAAACCAAAGCCACTCATAATGAAAAGAAATACTGGTGAAATGTACCAGTGAAGACCTCAATAAAATGTGAGTACAACAGACTTGATATAATGATTTAGGACAGAGAAGAGAAATTGTGCACAGTTGTGGAAATTAGCTGTCCAGCGGATGTTAACAAAGCTGAAGATCAGTGAAAAAGAGAACACCTATGCTGAACTATTGAGAAATCTGAAGTTACTCTATCCAGATTACAAGTTCAGGTTTATACCTGTAATTATTGGGGACCTGTGATATGTAACACACTACCTAAATACAAATCTTGAGAAATTAGGCTTCTCAAAACCAGAAAGGAAAAAGCTAATTCGAAGACTATAGATCCAATCCATCACGGGAACTGTAAAAATCTGTAAAACTTTCCAGAAGTTTATCATTTAAATATATATGAGCAGGTCTAGGTATGCAACTATATGCATGAGAATACATCCATATAACATACAAATCTGCACATACATACATACATACATACATACATACATACATACATACATACATACATACATACATACATACATACATACATACATACATACATGCATAGAAAAATACCCTGATGTTGAAATTCCAATGAAGGAACCTTGGATCTAGGTTCTCTCTCTATTGGCAAAAAATCTTGAAATAAAACTGAATAATGACATACATTCATACATACATATACATATGTATGATATATATATACATACATACATATACATATGTATGATATAAAGTTAATCCAAACATGAAAACACAAAGAGAAAACACAACAACGTGAGGACGGGGAACAAGTATAGTATTATTGGACGCTCAGGAAAGAAGGAAAGTAGGAGGGTTTAACGTTTCGAGCGGAGCACTTCGTCAGAAACATAGGAAAAGTAAAGATCCAAGAAAGGGAATACGGAGAAAAAAATCGCCAACGGTACACACGCGGTCACATTATATATATATAATGGTCTTCCATAAAACAACCTTGCCCAGTCTTGTGCCTTATATATAGTCTGATGAAGAATCCTCGGTTCGAAAGCGCTCACTAAATAAGCTGCAACACTCAGCAACAAGATGCTCACTCCAGATCACACGCTACATGTAGGGTGATCTATCTATCCTTCTATCTACCTACCGAACAATCTATCAATCCACCTATCAATTCCTCTTCCTATTTCTAAATCCTTCCGTCTCTCTACATGTATACGTGTATGTGTGTGTGAATATATATATATATATATATATATATGGTGTGTGTGTGTGTGTGTGTGTGTGTGTGTGTGTGTGTGTGTGTGTGTGTGTGTGTGTGTGTGTGTGTGTGTTGTGTGTGTGTGTGTGGTGTGAGTACACGTACGTATGTATACGTGTGTGCATGCTACATTTATGTCTGATTTTATACAACCTCACAAAACAGTTTTAAACTTTTAAAGCCCTTAAAACTTTTTAAAACGTTTATATCCACGAACTTTTAAAGCTTTTAATATCTGTGATCTTTAAAAAAATATATTTAGGAATTCATATTCGCCATTGTCTTCTGTACTCTTTTACTTGTTTCAGTCATTTGACTGCGGCCATGCTGGAGCACCGCCTTTAGTCGAGCAAATCGACCCCGGGACTTATTCTTTGTAAGCCCAGTACTTATTCTATCGGTCTCTTTTGCCGAACCGCTAAGTGACGGGAACGTAAACACACCAGCATCGGTTGTCAAGCAATGCTAGGGGGACAAACACAGACACAAACATATACACACACACTTATATATATATATATACATATATACGACAGGCTTCTTTCAGTTTCCGTCTACCAAATCCACTCACAAGGCTTTGGTCGGCCGGGGCTATAGCAGAAGACACCTTGCCCAAGATGCCACGCAGTGGGACTGAACCCGGAACCATGTGATTGGTTAGCAAGCTACTTACCACACAGCCACTCCTGCGCCTATAATGTACCGTTACACATTATTATATTTTATTCTATTTTATTTTATTTTTTTAATTCTTTTTCTTCTCTTCTTCCTCCCTGCCTATCATTACTAATAGCGTTACCCTGTTATCTTACTAAACTTCTATCATGTTTCCTGGGATACACACCAACATATTGTTTGTGTGTGTGTGTGTGGTGTGTGTGTGTGTGTGCGTGTGTGTGTGCGTTGTCCTGCTCTGCAAGGGGTGCTAGGGGGAATCGATGAGCCCTTAAACATAGTGACATTCTTAATTACAAGAATGGCACTTCGGCTTGGTTGGTGTCTTTTCTCGCGCGACTTGCTTGTTAGAAATTGCATCGAGTCAATAATGAGTGGAGAAAGAGTTTGCAGAGTATAGGGGTGGGAGAGACGTACAGACAGACAGAGCGAGAGCCAAGGCAGACGAACAGGGTGTCTGGTTGACGGACAGACGGACGGACGGACGGGTGAGGAGATAATAAGAGAATGTGAGACAAACACGGAATTAATTAATCCATCCAAACATAACAAACAAGTTGCAAATCTTGAAGATGTTACCAAGAGCTTTTCACAACCAACCGTGGTTCTATAATACCTGGTGGTGGTGGTGGTGGTGGTGGTGGTGGCGGCGGCGGCGGCGGCGGCGGTGGTGGCGGTGGTGGTGGAGGTGGTGGTGGTGGTGGTGGTGGTGGCGGTGTTGGTGGCGGTGGTGGTGGCGATGGTGGCGGTGGTGGTGGTGGTGGTAGTGGTGGTGGCGGTGGTGGCGGTGGTGGTGGTGGTGGTGGTGGTGGCGGTGGTGGTGGTGGTCGTCGTCGTCGTGGCGGTGGTGGTGGTGGTGGTGGTGGCGGCGATGGTGGGGATGACGGCTGGAGTGATTGTGATGTGGGGTGGGGTGGCGATGCTGGTGGTGATGGTGGCGATGGCGGGTGTGATGGTTGGGGCGATGGTGGTGGTGGTGGTCTTCGTCGTCGTCGTGATGGTGGTGGTGAGTGTTGTTGGAGGTGGTGATGTTGCTAGTGGTGCTGATGGCGGTGGTGGTGGTGGTAGTGCAGCTACAGATGACGGTGGTGCTAATGATTGCAATGGTGATGGTGATGGTGGGGGGGGCAGTGTTTGTGGTGGTGGTATTGTAATTTTGTGGGGATCTGCGGCGGATAAGAGTGTTGAAAGATGTTGGTTGGTGGTGTGGTGGTGGTGGTGGTGGTGGTGGTGGTGGTGGTGGTTGGT
>NW_021830518.1:0-4634 GCF_006345805.1 Octopus sinensis | reverse complement strand
TCTCAAAGAAGATTCTCTAGGGATGAAATGCTACATGCAATTAATACACTCTCTCCACTTCTTCCGGCACACGACACGCTTGTATACATGAACAAATACAGTCAGACTCGTACACACACAAACACACACACACACACAGACACACACACGCACAATCCACTAAGGATAAATTTTCTTAGCCTCATACGCTGCATATTAAATTTTAAATATGGGTCAACTGAAATTTTAAAAGTTCTCTCCCTTGCTGTTTTCCGAAAGTATTTTCATTAACGCTAACGTCATAGGCGCAGGAGTGGCTGTGTGGTAAGTAGCTTGCTAACCAGCCACATGGTTCCGGGTTCAATCCCACTGCGTGGCATCTTGGGCAAGTGTCTTCTGCTATAGCCCCGGGCCGACCAATGCCTTGTGAGTGGATTTGGTAGACGGAAGCTGAAAGAAGCCTGACGTATATATATATTATATATATATATATATGTATGTGTGTCTGTGTTTGTGTGTCTGTGTTTGTCCCCCTAGCATTGCTTGACAAGCGATGCTGGTGTGTTTATGTCCCCGTCACTTAGCGGTTCGGCAAAAGAGACCGACAGAATAAGTGCTGGCCTTACAAAGAATAAGTCCCGGGGTCGATTTGCTCGACTAAAGGCGGTGCTCCAGCATGGCCGCAGTCAGATGACTGAAACAAGTAAAAGAGTAAAAGAGTAAAGAGTCATGAAAATACATGTTCACAAAATATTCTCTTCGATTCACCGCTTTTTTTTTGTTTAGTCTACCTGCATACCTACCTACCTACCTACCTACCTACCTACACCTACCTACCTACCTACATGCCTGCCTGTCTGTCTACTTGTCTGTATGTATGCATGTTTGTATGTGTGTGTCTATGTGTGACTTTATGTGTATATATATGCATGTGTGTGTATGTGTGTGTGTGTGTGTGCGTATATGTCGTTACAGAAGTAAATAAAGTTGGAAAAGGCACAGAAGTGTGTATTTATATCTATCTATCTATCTATCTATCTATCTATCTATCTATCTATCTATCTGTCTGTCTGTCTGTCTGTCTGTCTGTCTGTCTGTCTATCTGTCTCTCTCCCTGTCTGTCTGTCTGTCTGTCTGTCTATCTATCTATCTATCTATCTATCTATCTATCTATCTATCTATCTATCTATCTACATATATATATATATATGTACATCGCTCTCTGTGTATGTATGTATCTATCTGTTCACACCCCTCACTCAGCCCCACTCTCTCTCTCTCTCTCTCTCTCTCTCTCTCTCTTTTCTCTCACACACACACTTCCATGTGATGTGCGTTTGATTGTACATAAAATCGTTTGTTATCAAAGCTCTACAGATTTTATAAATACAAACGGGTCTCAGCGCAGGAGAACCTCTACGGAGACGGTCAATCAGCTAGAAATAACAGGAAAATTTAAATCCTTCTCATCTTTAAATAAATAAAGGATACACAGAAACGCAACCTAACACCATATACTTTTAAAATGTCGGGAAGGCCACAAGCGGAATGTCTTTCAACTTTGTAAGGGCGGCGGTTTATTGTATTTGTTTCTTTTCTGAGTGTGATGTGCCTCGAGTAGAAATGGAAGAAAACTGCAAGTTTATCACAGAGAACTCAGTTAAAAGTAGCCAACGGATTCATGGGGTGTTAAGCATGGCGATATATTAACTCTTCTATAACTTGTTTGTATGTGTAACGTATTTTTTCTTCCTTGAGATTCACTTAATTACTTCCTTTAACTCCCGAAGTACAATTCAGCTGGATTACTAACAAATTGTCCAAATTATTTAATTTCTCACGTTTGACATCATAACTGGTTCTCTGATATTCACTTTCTGTTTTATAGAAATCGAAGCTAAAAGCATCCATCAGAATTTTTAGTTTTATGTTCCAAACACCAGTTGAATAATTCTTTCTACTAAAGGCACACGGCCTGAAATTTTGGAGGAGGGGTTTAAGTCGATTATATCGACCCCAGTACTCAACTGGTGGTACTTAATTTATTGACCCCCCGAAAGGATGAATGGCAAAGTCGATCACGGCGGAATTCGAACTCAGAACGCAACAACGGGCGAAATACCTATTTCTTTACTACCCACAAGGGGCTAAACACAGAGAGGACAAACGGATTAAGTCGATTATATCGCCCCCAGTGCGTAACTGGTACTTATTTGATCGACCCCGAAAGGATGAAAGGCAAAGTCGACCTCGACGGAATTTGAACACAGAACGTAACGGCAGACGAAATACGGCTACGCATTTCGCCCGGCGTGCTAACGATTCTGCCAGCTCGCCGCCTCACACCAATTAAATAATGACAAGGTTATTTTACTAAATTCTTCATTATTTTCAAGATTTATTGAAATTTAGACTGTGCATTTTAGTAAAAATACGATAGCAAAAGCGTTAAAGTGATTTCAATCAAAGTCTTGCATCAAAATTTCATGTTAAATGATGTTCCAAACACCACTTAAATAATCCTTTCTGCTATAGACTGAAGGACTGAAATTGTTGGGGAGAGGAATAGTCGATTACATCGACCCCAGTGCGTAACTGGTACTTAAATTATCGACCCCGAAAGGATGAAAGGCTGAGTCGACTTCGGCCAAATTTGAACTCAGAACGTAGCGACGGGAGAAAAACTGTTAAGCAGTTCGCCCGGCTTGCTAACGATTCTGCCAGATCGCCGCCTTAAGTAACACTTGAATAATGACAAATTTATTTTACTAAATTCCTCATTGTTCTCAAGATTCATTGAAAGAAAGAAATTGTATTTCAATAGAAATATGGTAGAAAAACGATTAACCTTTTGGGCCCGGACCTCTTGAACCTTATTTTACCTTATACCTAGCACTCCACCGGTGCTGCGGTATAGAGAACTAGAAAAGCACTCGAAGAGCGCAGACCTCCGCCAAGCAGCTCATTTCCACTCATATACACGTATGCTGAATATAGTCCAATTTCCCAAACCAACGCCGGCAAAAACATAACCTCCTTGGCGATGTTAAAAAGAAATAACACAGCCATATGATTTTTAAAAAAAACCTTTAAAAACAGGATTCATCTTAAGCAGTTATTATACATCAATGACAACAGTAAGCTAGTTTCACCGTACAACTAAAAAGAAACAACAATTACCTAAAACTTAAGTGTTAAGAGAGATACGCGAGTAAAATTACTAATAGGGAAACGAAAATAAACTTTGGAAACAGCAACGCCACCATAGGTTACGTTGAAACGACGAACGTGTTTTCAAGGGAGATAATCAAAGAACGTAACAACTACTTCATGTAAAGTAAATATAGCAAATGAAAACTCCTTCAAGAATTCATAAAAATTCCCGAATCATTACCAAAATTTCATCTTCTCTTCCTTGTGTCGTTAGCAACTTTTCCTGCAAATTTTATCACCTACCGTTTACAATTTTTTGAGTTATTTTGCACACAGACGTAGAAACTAACGCCGTTGAAAACATAACCTCCTTCCTTGGCGGAGGTAAAAGTATGCCATCTACCGGTAAACCGGTGTTACGGGCTCAAAGGGTTACAACATGACTGACTTTAGGGATTGTGGTTGTCCGAATTGATGGGGGAATTGCGTCCACAGGCGCGAGTGGATAGACTTGTAATTATGTAGTGAGTATTGCATGTCACTGTAATAGTCTAGTGTTTCTATAATTCATTACTGCGTGTGTGTGTGTACGCGTGTGTGAGTGTTTGTGAGTGTGCGAATGCGTGTGTGTATGTACGTGTGTGTATATGTGTATGTGTGAGTGTGTGTACGTGTGTGTTCGTGTGTAAGTGTGTGTACGTGTGTGTACGTGTTTGCGTGTATGAGTGTGTGTACGTGAGTGTGTACGTGTGCGTACGTGTGTGTGTGTGAGTGTATGTGTAAGTGCATATGCGTGTGTGTCAGTGTGTGTGTGTACGTGTGTGAGTATGTGTGTGTGTGTGTGCGCAAATGTGTCAGTGTGTGTGTTTGAGTGTGTACCTGTGTGTACGCGTGTGTGTACGCGTGCGTACGTGTATGTGTGTGAGTGTATGTGTAAGTGCATGTGCGTGTGTGTCAGTATGTGTGTGTGTGTGCGAATGTGTGAGTGTGTGCAAACGTGTGTGTACGTGTGTGTGTTTGTGTATGTTTGTGTACGTGGGTGTACGTGTGTATTCCATATGTAGATATGATTGTATGCGTGGCTGCAGAAGAGAAACTTCAAATGGGAAATCCCCCGTAGGTTTTACGCTCTTTCTCTTTTTCACTCTCTTATTTTTTACAGAAGCCTCCTCGCCTTTCTAGATTTTTATGCAAATCTGTTGTTACATTGTCCAATTCACCGATGGCAATAGAAACAAGCGAGCATCTATGCGGCAGCTGTAGGGTTCTCGTTTGTTCTCTATAATAACTATTTTCCCTAATTTTTTTAAGAGGCATTCACACTCGCCGGTCACGTGCATCCATCCATCCATCCATCCCTCCATCCATCCATGCCTTTGTGTACGTAATTGCAGATACATATATACATAGTTATACGTACGTACATACATATGTATATATATATTTGTATGTATGTATGTTTGCCATGATAGATCGTTAGCCATACACTACACACATTTTTT
>NW_021830515.1:2500-4412 GCF_006345805.1 Octopus sinensis | reverse complement strand
AAGTAAAATGTCAAATATCAAGAGATGTTCCGACGAGCCTGACCTAGGGCTAAAAAGCATACACAGCAACGACAGCAACATTATCAAGAATATAATTCTACTTCAATGTGATAGGTTAGCAGCATACTTCCACATCACTACAACACCGCTAAAGCACCAGTATACTACTACGACCGCAACAACTTTTAAATATACCAGATACAACCATCACATCCGCCACCGCCGCCACTAACTCCAACACCACTATCATCATCATTATGATCTTCACAGCCATAACCGCTACAACCACCGCCACCACCACCACCAACCACCACCAACAACAACCACAATAACACAGACACAAATGCACACTGCCGTCAGCAGCACCACCGCTAAAAACTACCTCCTACACTACTAAGATCACCACCACTACCTCCAACAACTCTACCAACACTATCACCATAACCACCACCACCACCACCATAACCACTACCATCAACACCACCAACAACAACAACACTATCTCCACTACCGTTAACTCCAACACCACCACCACCATCATCACTATTATCATCGTCACCACCACCACCTAACTGCAACACCAATACTTCATTACACCAGTAGTCCATCACACCGCCACACAAACATAAGATGACTAACAACACCAAACACACACACACACGCAGTCATTACACCACTTCCTATATACCACTGATACTGTAGGCTAAACTACATTACCATACTTCAATACCAACATCTAGCTTCTCCAGCACCATCACATCTACCACAACCACTGCACTGCTACTCCATACTACCACATAGACATTACATGGCTCTCTATACCACTCATACTGTAGACTAAACTACATCACCAAAACACACCCTCTCTCACACACTCAGACACTGATCATATCACTTTACCACTGACACTACAACCCAAACATTACCGCTCCAGTACTACCACACTATCTATAATATCACCTTAACCCACCGTCGCTGGACGAGTCGATTATTACACCGCAAACAGACGGCCATTTTAGCACACCAAACTACAGCCTGCAAAAAGCTGTTTCTGCTCTATTCAAACACCACCACCACAACCACGACTACCACAATCACCACTACCACGACAACTACTACTACTACTACTACTACTACTACTACTACTGCCACTACGGCTGTTGCTGCCGCCATTTCTACCACTATTTATACTATTACTACTACTACTATTATTACTATTACTACAACTGCTCCTGCTGCTGCTACTGCTGCAACTACTACTACTACTACTACTACTACTACTACTACTACTACTAATACTACTATTACTGCTGCTGCTGCTTCACACGAACACCCTGCCATTACGTCATCGCTACGTCATCATTATGCCACCATTGCACAAACGCAAAACCGCCATTAATACGAACATCCGTCCGGTCCCACCCGCGTCAGTCCGAACTACTTCTACCCATACCCACACTACCATCGTCATACTACGACACAACCACCTCACCACGACAACCACCACCACCATCAACAACAACAAAAACAACAACAGCAACAACGGCAATAACAATATCAACATCATCGTATACCCTACACTACCACAGCAACACCACCAGATTAGTAGATGACTATACATCACCACCAACTCCACTACCACCATCGCCGCTGCTGCTGACACCGCCGCCGCCGTCAGCGCCACCATCGGTGGTGCCATGTTTTATTACAAACATGTCAAGGTATAGTTTAATCGCTTGTCGAATTTCGGATTTAGATGGTGATGGTGGTGGTGGTGAGGGTAGAGGGGGATGTGATAGTGATGGTTGTGGTGGTGGTGGTGGAAGAGGGGTATGTGATAGTGATGGTTGTGGTGGTGGTGGTGGTGGTGGTGGTGGTGGTTGTGGTTCTGGTGCATGTATTTAATGTTGTT
>NW_021830514.1:0-4691 GCF_006345805.1 Octopus sinensis | reverse complement strand
ATGTATGTATGTGTATATGTATATATGTATGTATGTATGTATATATATTTAATGACATTTTTTAACTACGAAAATGAATAATAATAAATAACACGAAATATGCATATATTCATATTTTTTGTTCATATGCATGTGTGTATTATAATTTATACACGCCTTACACGCAAGCATAAAACACACAGACACACACACACACACAACATTTACTATATTGAAAATTATAGAGAAAGAAAGAGAGTGGGGAGAGAGACTAAGGTGGGGAAAAATAAAGAGAAAAACACTTTTTAAAAGAAAAGCACTCAGGAAAGATAAAAGAATTGTGGGGAGCACCTTTTTTTTTTTTAATAAAGATATTTATTCTTTGGAGAAGGATGAAGAGGAGGAAAATGAATGAGAATGCTGCTGCTGTCGGTGGTGATGAAGATGATGACGAGGTGGTGAAGTAAGAGGGTAGGAGAATGGGAAAAGAAAGAAGAAAAATTATAAAAAACAAAACAAAACAAAAAACAACAAAAAACAAAAAAACAAAGAGACAAAAAATCGAATGTCTATCAAGAAACTCCTCGAAAAAAAACCCCCAAAAAACAAAACAAAAATAAAACAAAGTAAAGTAACAAAAAAACTACTGTAAAAAAAATAGAAAGGAAAAAGAATAAAATATTTAAAAAAAAGTTACTTCAAAAGATGACAAAAACAAATGACAAGATAAAATAAAATAAAATAAAATAAAATAAAATAAAATAAAATAAAATAAAATAAAATAAAATATAAAGATTTCAAAAGGAGACGAAAGCAAAATAAAAAAAAAAAACATATCTGTTCTTGCTTGTTGCATTTCTCATTGTTGATCTTATTGTAGCTTGTTGCTGTTGTTCCTGTTGCTGTCGCATTTGTTTTTGTTGTTGTTGTTGTGTTGTTGCTGTTATCTTTGTCGTTTGTTGTTTTTTTTTGTTCTTGTTGTTGTCAGTTTGTGCTGATGATCCAGTTGACCTTTGATCAAAAGACTCCCAGCTGTGACCATCCCACCTCACCCCCCTCCCATTCCCAAACAGACACCATTCATTCACAAACTGCATTATCCAGCATTGTACTTTCATGTCTATGACCGCAGGCTGCGATTCAAGAGACAGATTTGGTTGCTATTTCTAGCAGACCAGGTCGAAAGCTTCTCTAATTGATACGAGATTATTGTTGTATTAACAATAATGCAGCGGGTAAGGCGGTGAGCTGGCAGAAACGGTAGCACGCCGGGCGAAATGCTTTGTGGAATTTCGTCTGCCGTTACGTTCTAAGTTCAAATTCCGCCGAGGTCGACTTTGCCTTTCATCCTTTCGGGGTCGATAAATTAAGTACCAGTTACGCACTGGGGTCGGTGTAATCGACTTAATCCGTTTGTCTGTCCTTGTTCGTCCCCTCTATGTTTAGCCCCTTGTGGGCAATAAAGAAATAAGAAACGTTAGCATGCCGGGCGAAATGCTTTGTGGTATTTCATCTGCCGTTACGTTCTAAGTTCAAATTCCACCGAGGTCGACTTTGCCTTTCATCCTTTCGGGGTCGATTAAATAAGTACCAGTTACACACTGGGGTCGATATAATCGACTCAATCCGTTTGTCTGTCCTTGTTTGTCCTCTCTGTGTTTAGCCCCTTGTGGGTTATAAAGAAATAGGTATTTCGTCTGCCGTTACGTTCTGAGTTCAAATTCCGCCAAGGTCAACTTTGCCTTTCATCCTTTCGGGGTCGGGGTCGGTGTAATCGACTTAATCCGTTTGTCTGTCCTTGTTTGTAACCTCTATGTTTAGCCCCTTGTGAGCAATAAAGAAATAGGAAACGTTAGCAAGCCGGTAAAAATGCTTAGCGGCATTTCGTCCGGCTTTACTCTCTGAGTTCAAATTCCGCTGGGGTCAAAATTGCCTTTCATCCTTTCAGGGTCAATAAATTAAGTACTAGTGAAACACTACGGTCGATGTAATTGACTAGTCCCCTCCCCCACAAATTTGAGTCCTTGTGCCTCCAGTAGAAAGGTTATTAATGCAACGAGTTAGCTGAGTCGTTTGCGCCTCAGACAAAATGCTTAGTTGCATTTCCTCTGGCTCTCTACATTCTGAGTTCAAATCCTGCCGGGGTTGACTTAGCGTTTTATTCTTTCATAGTTGAGAAAATAAATACTAGTTGAGCCTTAGGGTAGATGTAATCGACTTCGCCGTTCCTTCCAAATTGCTGACCCCTCTGATAAAACTATGTCCGTTGATCTAAGATGAAGATCTGGCAGAATCGGAAAAAATATCGAGCGATATTTCTTCCGCTTTTACGTGTTCAAAGTTCAAATTCCGCTGATGTTGACATCGACCCATCCTGCATCCTTTCGGGGTCAGAAAAATAAGTATCAGTTAAACACTGGGATCGATAAAACTGACTGTCCGCTCCTTTCAAAATTACTGGCCCTGTGCCAAAACTAGAAAAAAGTTTTTGTTTTAAAACTGTGAACTGGCAGAATCGTTAGCTGGACGAAATGCTTAGCTGCATTTCGTCTGCCGTTACGTTCTGAGTTCAAATTCAGCCGAGGCCGACTTTGCCTTTCATTCTTTCTGGGATCAATAAAATAAATGCCAGTCAAATACTGGGGTCGATGTAACAGAGTAGGGAATCCCCTAAAATAGCCGGCTATTCGCTAAAATTCAATACTACTTAAGGTGGCGAGCGGCAGAATCGTTAGAATGCCGGACAAAATGCTCAGCGGCATATCTTCCGGCTCTTTATACTCTGAGTTCAAATGTTGCCGAGGTTGACTTTGCATTTCCTTCTTTCGAGGTCGATAAAATAAGTATGAGCTGAGCATAAGACTCAATGTAATTATTTTGCCCTTCCCCACAAAATGTCAGTCTTGGTGTCTATGTCGTTGAGTTCTAAGTCAGCTCTGATCGAAGTGCTCTACAATTGAAAGTTGGAGCGAAAGAGTACAACAGGGGTCGCCACCACCCCCAGCCGGAGCCTCGTGGAGCTTTAGGTGTTTTCGCCCAATAAACACACACAACGCCCGGTCTGGGAATCGAAACTGCGATCCTCCGACCGCGAGTCCGCTGCCCTAACCACTGGACCATTGCGCCTCCTGTTGTTGCTGTTGTTGTTGCTGTTGCTGTTGCTGTTATCGATACTCATATAAATAGTTACACACACACACACACACACAACACACACACACACGCATATGTATACGCATCTGCTTATATTTATATATAAACATGTTCTAACATATACATGCATAGAAACACACACACGTATACATATAAAAAATACACCAACATACTGACACACATGAACTTATATATACATACATCTATAACTACAAACACACACTACTCCATATATATATAGATGCACTCGCACATAAACGCATACACACATGCCTTCTCAAACTTACACATATAAAAACACATACACATATACCCATATTGTTTTTTTCTACAGATATATTACTAAACATGAGTCACAACCTCAATTAGCAAGAAACACTGAAAGAATTTAACACATTCTACATACAAACATCAAAAACAAATTCACAGACAGACAGACAGACATATATAAATACAAAACAAAATAATAATAATAAAATCAAGACATTTAATATCCCTTCAGGGCCCCTCCCTAAACACTCTAGAAAACCCCCCAAAAGACCAATAGCCCCTTCACTAACACAAACACCTCGCCCCACTCCAATAACCATTTAGTTATATACAAATTCGCATCATCACAACGTCTAGCAGCCTAAGCTGCCTTTTCACTTAGAACCAATATTAATGCTTATAATGATAAAAACGACGACGACGATGACGACGATAGCAACAATAGTAGAAAGAGCAGCAGCAGTAGCAGCAGTAGTAGCAGTAACAACAACAACAACAATAAAATAATCAACAACCACAAAAAAATCAACACCAACAAAAAGAAATAGCTGCAACAACAACAACAACAACAACCCAATAACAGAACAATAACAACAACATATGCGGTGAGTTGCGAAGAATCGTTAGCAAGCCGGACAAATTGCTTAGGTGGCATTTCGTCCGTCTTTACGTTCTGAGTTCAAATTCTGCGTCGGTCGACTTTGCCTTTCGCCCTTACAGGGTCGCTAATACAAGATCCAGTTGAGCATATGTGTGTGTGTGTGTGTGTGTGTGTGTGTGTGTGTGGTGTGTGTGTGTATGTATGTATGCATGTATGTATGTGTATATATTATATATATATACACATATATATATAAATATATCTTATGCATACATATATATGAAATTTATATTTATGAATATATATATATATATATATATATATATATATAATAATATATATACTTCATATATTTGTTTAGCAAGATTCTTGATGTGAAATCGTGTGTTGAAATAGATGTTGCTGTATTTAGGAACGGTCATTTTGCCAGTTTAGCCAATAAAAGCACACGCACTTTTATATTTGGTGTTAATTTGCTTCAGCGTTATTTATTTTTATATTAATCTTAATCTTATTTCGGCTAGAGTTCTTTCGTGATACCTCTGTGACCTCATCAGTGGTTCTTTGCTTTCTTCTTTCTTATTTGTGTGTCTCTCCTTACTAACGGTCAGCCATTTTGTATTTTGTATTCCTATTGTATGTGTCCTTAATTTGCGCCTGCGTATACCTCTATGTGTGTCTATGTTTA
>NW_021830513.1:0-4669 GCF_006345805.1 Octopus sinensis | reverse complement strand
TATTGAGCGAAAACACCTAAAAAGCTCCACGAGGCTTCGGCAGGGGGTGGTGAACCCTGCTGTACTCTTTCACACTCTTTCTCCCAATCTTTTTCTGTTGGCCTGCTCGTTAGCAGCGGCTGGGGGTGGCGTCATTCGAAGGCTAAAAACAATGCGAGCGCAATTGTGACCAGCGATGTGTAACAACATCTGATGGTCTGGTCGGTCACGTGATCACGTGAGATATATATATATATATATAATATATAATATATTATATAGCTGTCTAATATCTATACAGCTTATAAAATAATAGTTACAATTACTCAATAGTCGAGATAAAACTCTGAGTTTCATGACTAGCCATGTTTACGTGTTTACTATGAACTTTTAATCGTATTTTATAAAGTAGCAGAATTATAACACAGTAATTCCCTTTATATAAAGGTATTTTTTCATAGCTTTTTTTCAGATGGCCAGATAACGGAAGAGATGGTGTTGTGGATTTCCACTTCGGCATCTGAAACTCAGAGTTTTATTCTGACTATTGAGTAATTGTAACATATTATTTTACAGATAAATTTCCTCTGTTTACATAATAGTGAGGTTCTCTTTCTTTCTTTTGTTATCTTACCGTTTTTACAAATATAGCTTAGTATATATATACATATATATATATATATATATATATAGATAATATAGATATATATTATATATATATATATATATATATATATATCTATATATAATATATATATATTATATTATATATGTATATATCTATTGGATAGATCGCGTTTAAGGTCAAAACAATGCGAAGAAAATGCATGGTAAATCACAAGACAATAAATATGTAAATTAATGTAGACTTGCCTTGTATTCAATATTTCGGGGTTATTAAGGCGGCGAGCTGGCAGAAACGTTAGCACGCGGGCGAAATACTTACATCTCTTAACAAAACGAAGATAACCAGATTAGCTTTTAGAAAAAGCGTCTAATAAATAATACTTACGACACCTCAAAATTCTATTCGAATGTTGTGACCTCGAATTACGCTTCAGTTTAAATATCCACAGTGTCGTTAGAACAGGAATCTACGAGTATATGGGCATATGCTGGTTTAAAATAAATATTCAGATAATATTAAATAGACCTTCCATCAGAGAGAATATGTACAAGATCTGATCAATAAGTATCCGGACTGTGGGCATAGTAACAGAGCCAAAGTACGCATAATGAAGCCGCTGGGCAAAGATTGACCATGACAACTGCTGTTCATGCGCACTAAGTTTTAACGATTGACCTTACTTCCGCTGTTTACAGCAGTGCTTGAAAGGAAGGTGTATAGCGTGTGATGGTCGCATAGACCATGTCAGTGAAAGTTGTTACGATGATATCTGATCAATGGCCTACGCAATGTTGCGGAAAGTGTATGGAGAGGAGTGTAGGAGCGGCACACAAATGTATGAGTGGTTCAGATGCTTCCAAGATGGCCGAAAAACCGTCGATATTGACGAACGTTTTCGAAGACCCGCAACCAGCAGAACTGAGAAAAACATCGCTGATGTGTGGGTAGCTGTGAGGAGAAATCGTCGAATCATCATCCGTAAGTTATCAGAGGATGTGCAGATTAGTTACGGCTCAAATCAGTCCATTATCACTGAAGATTTGAGTATGAGACGCGTGTCTGCCAACATTGTGTTAAAACTGCTTTCAACTGACCAAAAAAACACTCGGGTTTCAGTTGCAAAAGGGCTCCTTGATTGTGTCGAGAACTATGAAAACTTTTTGAGGACTTTGCAGAGGCCTCTCAGCAGGTATTGCCAAGCTTTTTGCAAAACGATGCAGATTCTCTGCTCAACTTTCTCTGACATGTTCATTGCGACGATCACACGCTTAACACCTTCCTTCCAAGCACTGTTGTAAAGAGCGTAAGTGAGCTAGAACGTATGAACTTAGTGTGCATGCGCAATAGAGTTCAACATTTATCTGTACCAAGCGGCTTCTCTCTGCGTGCTTTAACTTCGTTACTATGACAGCATCCGGATACTTATTGGTCAGACCACGTATAAACCCTTCAGTCTGTTAGGATATTCTCTGATGTCTGTTAAGCAATAAAGTAAGTACTTACATAGACCTAGTAATCCTCGAGCTGGTTACCCGTTTTCCACAGCGCGAGAGTAAATGAGATTAGCATTTCCCCTTGAACTGGACGCCAGACCATTGCAAGATTACTCATGACTAGCTGAAGGGATTGGAGCAACGTTAAATAAACTGCTATCCCTCAAGATCCATAATGCAGAGCCCGGTCGGGGAATTGAAGCCACGGTCCTGCGATCCGGAGTGCAACACCCTAACCAAGCAGAAAACACGCCAGTTAATCAACGTAGGCACTTTTCACGTTTACTTGCTTTTTCAGCCAAAAATTCCCCTCAGTCAGTTTACGAATGGAACTAAGAACTCATGCCGGAACCTCTTAGTATTCTTTTTGTTGGGGGGGGGGGGAATAAAAGATGGACTATACCAGACTCAAATTTCTTACTGGAATCCCGGACCAGTAGCAATTGCTGCCGGCATTGATTTATTCGCCTATGTTTCGAGTTGTTGGTTAATAAATAATACTTTTCTCGGCTTTTATTCTTTCAGATGTGCAAGACAATTAGGTACAATCGACGAGCTATCTTCCACAGAATTTCAGCCCTTGTACCTACAGTAAAAATGTTTATTATTATAAGGTTGTTGGGAAAATAATGGCCGATTTTAAAATAAGCGCATATTATTGAAAAACTGAAATTACAAAAAGTTTTAATTACACGAAGGTTTAATTAATCAAAATATGATTCCTGAAGAGCTATTCATTCATCCCATCAATTAAAAAGGTCATTTACGCCTCTTCGATAAAAATCCAAAGGTTTTGATGCTAAGAAATCCTTGAATTCAGTTTCGATCTCGGTTTTAGAACAGAAAGTTTTTTGCCTTAAAAACGTGTCAAGATGCTTGAAACAATTGAAGTCAGTGAGTGAAACTTTAGGGGAATACAGAGGAAGTGGTAAAGTCTCGCATCCCAAGTCTGTAAGCTTCTGCAGTGTTATCCTGGAAACATGCAGCCGAGCATTATCGTGGAGCAGAAATGGACCACGTTGATTAACAAGTGCAGCTCTCATTTTGCTCAAGTGAACATCCATTTCTTCCTGCTGCTTACAGACATCAAGCATATAAGACGTTTTTCTGACACTTTGTCGTGGGTTTTGTTTGACAGTTGTTTTCAAATGCTGACCATCAAGGGTGGGTGGACGTCCTCTACCCTCTTGATCTTCAAAGTTTTCATCCCCAGTATGGAATCTCTCAAACCACCATTGTACTGCCCGATCACTAGTGGTACCTTCACCCCATACTTTGTTGATATTGGTGGCTGTTTGGGAAGCATTGTATCCATGCTTGAATACATACATAAAAAAAAAACTAAACACATTTTTTCTTTTTCATGTTTGAAATTAAGAATTTCTACGCTTCAAAATTATATTCCAAAAGAAATAAAACTTTATAGAAGCGTACACAGCAATTAAAAAATTTCGTCTAAAGCACAGCAAAAATATCATCTTAAATCGAATTTTAAAAACAATGTTTTCGGAAAATTGAACAGTATTTTCCGAACAAGCTAATATTATTACTGTCGAGGCAATGTGCTGGCAGAATCGTTAGCATGCTGGGTAAAATGCTTAGCGGCATTTCGTCCGTTCTTACGCTTTGTGTTCAAATTCCGCCGAGATCCATTTCACCCTTCACTCTTTCGTGGTGTATTAAATAAGTACCAGATATGCACTGGGGTCGATGTAATCGATTAATCCTTCCCAAAAATTTCAGGCCTTGCGCCTATAGTAGAAAGCATTCTTCTTCTTCTTCTTCTTCTTCTTCTTCTTCTTCTTCTTCTTCTTATTCTTCTTCTTCTTCTTTCTTCTTCTCTTTTCTTCTTCTTCTTCTTCTTCTTCTTCTTTTTAGTTTTTCTTCTTCTTCTTCTCTTCTCTTCTTCTTCTTCTTCTTTGTTTTCTTCTTCTTCTTTCTTCTTCTTCTTCTTCCTCCTCCTCTTCTTCTTCTTCTTCTTCTTCTTCTTCTTCTTCTTCTTCTTCTTCTTCTTCTTCTTCTCCTTCTTTCTGCTGTTATTAGTGTTTCGGCTGTTGTTATCGTTATCATTGTCACGTTGAAGATGACTCCATTGTCCCGGGCGACTCAATTATCCCCCCTCATAACAACCAATTAGCCTACACTGCATTATTCATCTGCAGACACTTTGAACACTTTCTACTTCAAGCTAATTTCAATATATCTGTTAAGGCGTATAGAGTTAAAGAAATGTTGTTAGCTACAAAGAGAGCTTTTACATGTGTTAATATGAGGTACGAGTAGCTCTTCATCTTTGACACACTGAGTTGCTGTCAAATCAGCGAACATGGCGGGAGTTCAACTCCTATTGTTATTGGACATATTACATTCTCATACCTGTCTCGTTGCTGGAACGATAATAATGATAAAATAATAATAATAATAATAATAATAATAATAATAATAATAATAATAATAATGATGATGATAATGAAAATAATGATAATAATAATAGTAATAATGATAATGATAATAATATTAATAAAGATAATGATAATGATAATGATAATAATAATAATAATTAATAATA
>NW_021830512.1:0-4649 GCF_006345805.1 Octopus sinensis | reverse complement strand
AGAAAGTGAGGGAAAATACGCATTCAGAAGCAGAAAGAGAGAAACTGGGAGAGAGAGAGAGAGAGAGAGAGAGAGAGAAGAAAGAGAGACAGAGACAGAGACAGAAACAGAGAGAAAGAGGGTGGGAAGAGAGAAACAAAGAGAGAGCGAGAAAGGAGAGAGAGATGGAGAGAGAGAGAGATGGAGTGAGAGATGGAGAGAGAGAGAGAGAGAGAGTTATTAGAGAAATGTTTTGTCCTGAAGCTATCTGTTGCCGAATGAAACAATTATTATGAAATAGCATATAAATCGTTGAGAATGTAAAATGATTGCCGCGAGCAAAGGGAAAAAAATATAAAAAAATGGTCTCTGTTCATAAAGAGCAGAGATAGAAGAAGTATTGAAGACTCTTCGTTTCTTCATTTCGTCTTCGGTTTTAGCTGGAAATATCCAAAACTATTTTCCCTCAATCAAATTCTTCAGTGGAGCTGATATGGCAACGCTCTGAAATGGTTTCATTGAACAACAGGGAAATGTTTTTCGATCGGATACACATCTCGTTTCTCTTTCTATTTCTCTTCTTTCTTCTTCTTCTTCTTTCGTTTTTTTCTTTCTTTCTTTCTTTTGCTCCTCATTTTTCTGTCTCCCTTTTTTTTCTCGTCCCCCCCACTATCTCTCTGCCACTTATTTCTCAATCTCTCTTCTTTCTCTTCTTTCTCTCTTCGATGGCTAAACGCCATCAAGGATTTCCGGTTTACATGCAGCTCTTGTTGTTGTTATTATTATTATTATTATATTATTATTATTATTATTATTATTATTATTATTATTATTATTATTATTATTATTATTATTATCATTATCATTATTATTATTATTATTATTATTATTGTTGTTGTTATTATTATTATTATTATTATTATTATTATTATTATTATTATTATTATTATTATTATTGTTATTGTCGTCGTTGTTGTTGTTGCTGCTGCTGCTGTTTTTGCTACTAAGATGGCGATTTGGCAGAACTGCCATGGCGTCGGGTAAAAAAGATTTGCTGCATCTCTTCCTTACGTTTTGAGTTCAATATTCAGCCGAAGCCAACTTTACTTTTTGTCCTCTCGGGATCGATAGAAAAAGTAGCAGATTAGTACTGGGGTCGTATTCCCTCCGATTTCATCTACAGTAGCGAGTCTCACTCATAAAAAATGGAATCTGCTCTCGAAAAGCCATCCAGATGTGACGAACGCCTATGTCACATCCGTTCAAATTTACTACCTGACCTTCGCGCTTTGCTTCAGTTTTCAAGTGACCAGATTGGAACGTTTGTCTTTCTGCTTCTTGTGGAACGAATCTATTTCACTACTCAAACAGACTCTCTGTCTTCCCTCAACATCATAAGCGGAAAGTGTAACCTCTCGAAAGAGCTGTTCTTCACTCCTGCTCCAGAGCGTGGGCTGCGGGGTCACTCCGAAAAGCTCTATCTGCGACGATTTCATCTCAATCGAAGGAGAGAGGCTTTCTCCATCCGGGTTGCGGATCCGTAGAATAAATTGCCGGACGAGATAGTGAAGATGCCGACGACCGCTCGGTTCAAAGTCTCTCTTGACCAGAAATGGCCTGAACTCTTTGTATGACCACCCTCCCTGTTCTCCTACATGGCCTTGAACTGAAAAAAAAAAACATACTTCAAGCTGTGATTCTTAATGCACAGATAAACAATGAGGCTACAGCGTCTTGACAATGAGTGATAACAATCACTCTTCACCGAACGCATCTTGCCACAGATCGTCTCTGAGACAGCTGCAAACTAAGATCAAATAAAGACTTTAAAACCAAGCTCTTGGCACCTGAAAGATTAACCGACGCTCTCAGCACTTTACCTATTTTTTTACTACCCACAAGGGGCTAAACACAGAGAGGACAAGCAAGGACAGACAAACGGATTAAGTCGATTATATCGACCCCAGCGCGTAACTGGTACTTAATTTATCGACCCCGAAAGGATGAAAGGCAAAGTCGACCTCGGTGGAATTTGAACTCAGAACGTAACAGCAGACGGCTACGCATTTCGCCCGGCGTGCTAACGTTTCTGCCAGCTCGCCGCCTTATCTCAGCACTTACCTGTCGACAGAACTTCCACGCTATCACTTTATAGAGGACACGTCATGAAGTTTGATTACCTTCTCAGGGTAACTCAAGGAACTTACTGTCGAAAAGGAACTTACTGTCCTGAAGCTACGGATAAATTCCGGAAATCCTGGGCCTCGAAGCACTCCACTAATACAAGTTGTACAATCAAACGAACATAAGATGCGCACAAATCAACTAAACCGTTCTTCCAGCATAGGTTCAATACCCAAGTATTACTGACTGGAAGACACGGGTGAGACGGACCCAAGTCCATTGTGAAGATCGACCTGCTACTTTATTTTAACATGTATGATCCATAGCTCAGCGGGTAGGGCATCGGGCTTACAATCGAGAGGTTTTGAGTTTGATCCCTGGACCGGGCCATGTGTTGTGTTCTTGAGAAAAAACATTTCTTTTCCCGTTGCTCCAGTCCACTGTGACAGACTAGCGTCCTATCCAGGTGGGGAATATATACACCATAGACACCGGAAAATCTGCACTTGTGACTCGACGTGACACGAGAAGGTAACTTTACCTATCGATGAATGGATCTACGCTTAGTATGTGCCTTCAGGTATGAGAATATCAAGTTGTTCGATGTTTTTCTTTTGTGCTTGTGATCCGATTTTCCAAGTTTTAGTTCACATTTTACATTCTCTAAACTTTATTCCATCTCATTTTATTTTTCTTCGATCCATAACTTTTTAAACACGACGCTGTAATGTCTTTTTTATCCGACCCCATTCTGGGGCAAATGGAAACAATTATCATCATAGCCACCACTACCTCCACCACCACGTTGCTTACCAACCAAATGGTTCTGAGTTAAGTCCCACTGCGTGGCACCTTGGGCAAGTGTCTTCTACTTTAGCCTCTGGCCGACCAAAGCCTTGTGAGAGGATTTGGTAGACGAAAACTGAAAGAAGCCCGTCGTATATGTGTATATATATATATATATATATGTGTGTGTGTGTGTGTTGTGTGTGTGTGTGTGTGTGTTTGTGTGTCTGTGTTTGTTCCCCCAACATCGCTTGACAACCGATACTGGTGTGTTTATGTCCCCGTAACTTAGCGGTTCGAGAAAAGAGACCGATAGAATAAGTACTAGGCTTACAAAGAATAAGTCTTGGGGTCAATTTGCTCGACGAAAGGCGATGCTCCAGCATGGCCGCAGTCAAATGACTGAAGCAAGTAAAAGAGTACAATTAAGCACTGATCCTAATTGATAATACTGTAACACCCATGAAAAACGAAAACCTGGAACAGTGTGGACTTCCACGTCTTGTAGGAACAGCAGTGGAAAATCTTCCGTCGTGTCATTCACAAACAGCTGGAACAGTTTGTCTACCGAAATGGATTGCCAAAACTTTTTGGCAACATCTGAAGCAAAAATTATAGTTTGGTTTCTTTGCTGTTTTTATGATGCATACAAAACGCTTTTCTTCAGCCTAATTTTGGCAATTACTGCAAATTTGTTCAAGAGTGGAAGAACTGGTTGCACAGTTTTTGAGCTGCCGGTCAGTTACACACAATGATAGTCCCGTTTACGATATCACTGAATGATCTAGAAAGGTCGAGGTCCTTGACTGGTTATGCTAAAAGTACATGAAGGCAGTGCGATGTCTCAAAGACTTGCATTCGAAGGTCTCCATCGCCATCTCCAGGGATATAACAGAATATGCTGATACAACATCTGTCGACATCGAAGATCTTGCAAAGCAAATGCAAAACCAAGATAGTGAAATGTAGTTTCAAATTTATTTAAATAGGGATCTTTTCACTTTGACCGGCAGATTTTTAATATAATTTCTTTGTAACTAAACACTTTTAAACTTCGTATACTGGTAGAATGTGTTACATAAAACATCTTTTTCTCTTGGCTTTCTATACCAGTATACGAAGTTAAAAAGTGTTTAGTTACAAAGAAATTATATTAAAAATCTGCCGGTCAAAGTGAAAAGAGCCTTAAATAGTTCTAATATTTCTGGTAAAAATAGCCCATTGTCAAGGCGAGAATGTTAGTTAAACTATCAGGCCGACATATCTTGGTTTAACTGCAGAATTACTTGATCGAAGAGAGCTGTTATTGGAGGCATAAGTAGTGAAAGATACCACTACCACATCCTTGTTTCCATTATGTCTACGAAGGGGTGCTGAAAAGTTCCTGGCTTTCCGTAAAAGAAAATACAGGAGGATCAGTTGTGATTTTATTCAACATATTCCCCTCTTAGATTCACACACGTATTACAGCGACTCTTTAGTTTTTCTAAGCCCTGTAAAAGAACTCGGAAGGCTGAGCCTCCAGCCAGGCTTTTTGCCACACCCTTAAAACCAGAAACTTTTTCAGCATCCCTTCGTAGTCCATATATGTGTTATACGTATATTATACAATGTGCGCTTCCCTTTTTAAGCTTATCCGATTAGATAAGCTTCTATAAAATAGTTTTACAATTCGTACAAACTTTGTTATTTTGGGATATACATATGTATACCACAACCTATCGCTATACATTTTTGAAGATCTCTTGCGAAGCCGGCAA
>NW_021830510.1:0-4693 GCF_006345805.1 Octopus sinensis | reverse complement strand
TACAAAGAAAACAAGGACGGGTCATTCGGAGTTTTCAGTCGAGTTCCAGATTATCTTTGCAATTTCGGCTGGTTTCGGCTCAAGATTGCTCCAATCAGACTAGCCCCAAGAGAAAACTAAGCTAAGAGCATTAGATTCCTTCGAAGAAAGCAGCGAATGTATACGAAAACAAGGACGGAAAAAAACGGAGAAGGTTACGCAAATACAAATAACAGGACATAACAACAGGTGTCTTTCGACTACAGACGAATTAAATTAAGCTGGCGTGTGTGGAAGTAAAGCCTTATGGCAGGGATACAAGATTTCACAGGCACAGGGAAGAATATAGATGTTGTACGGACAACGGCCGGCCCAAGAAAGAAAGGTCAGGCTTGACCGAACACCGGTCACGTGGGGTGAGGTAGAGGCAGAGGGACAGAAGAAATAAGGAGGGGTGAGAAAAAATGACAGAGACACAGTGAAGTGAAAAGAGGTGGGGAAAGTGAGCGTGAAGAGAAGGCAATGGAATGTGAGAGAGGAGGAACGAAAGAACGAAGAGTGGAATGAACGAAGTAAGCGTGAAAGGGCTGAGAGAAAGAAGGAAAGAAAAAAGAATAAAAGAATAGAGTCGTACAAGACTTAGATAAATATATACTTACATATAAGAGACCAAAGTGTATGTACGCCGCTATATATATATATAGTGGAGGCGCAATGGCCCAGTGGTTAGGGCAGCGGATTCGCGGTCGTAGGATCGTGGTTTCGATTCCCAGACCGGGCGTTGTGAGTGTTTATTGAGCGGAAACACCTAAAGCTCCACGAGGCTCCAGCAGGAGGTGGTGGCGGTCCCTACTGTGCTCTTTCGCCACAACTTTCTCTCACTCTTTCTTCTGTAGCCCTGTTCGCTCAGCCAGCGGGGTGGCGTCAATTGAAGGCTAAAACAATGCGAAGCGCATTGTGACCAGCGATGAGTAGCAACATCGGTCACGGTGATCACGGTGATATATATATATATTCAAAATGGGACAAGAACGCAAAACATCCAGGTAGACGATACAAAGAAAACAAGGACGGGTCATTCGGAGTTATATATATATATATACAGAAGTACTTATATTTGTTAATATGTTGACATAGTGTGTCATACTGATCCCATTGCTATTTTTGTATATAAATCCATATATCTTATCTATGTACAATTTTGTAGCTCCTACCACCAAATGAAACACGTGTAATGGTAAAAAGATAAAACCCAATTTTTTTTTCCAATCTCCTGTTTTGATATGTAATTACTCCGCAAAAAATATTTTCGAGTATTTTTCAACTCTTATGCATACCTCAGACAAATATAACAATTACATACGATTTTGGAGTCCTGGAATAAACAAGGTATCTTTCAAGAACGTCTTGGATTATAGCCCTATCTGCACTGATCTCAAGCCTCTACTTCTTTTATTTCTTCTGAGAAAGAGCCTGTCTCTATCACTATTTTCATGGCGGTTTCCAGTTAATGTTAGTATCTCGCTGGTTTTAACGTCATTGGAGTGGATTTCTTCTACAGACCAGTCAAGTATCTCAAATGTTGGAGCCAGCACTGGTACTAAAAATGCATTGTGGGTATTGCCTTGTTGTAAGAGGAGAGTTCCAACTGCCGTATTTTTCCACGTCTGGCATAATATTCTCGGGTCACTCTATCTTTATTCACAATACCTCCGTATGACCGTATATGTTTTCATCAGTGCCTAGATACTCGTAGCATTCTTTGTGTGGGACAGGAGAGATAGTGAGACCATTAATGCACAGATTTTGAGCCTGAGATGCTGATTTTCCAGGTTCAACAATCAAATATGAACATTGTTTTGGACCAAATTCCAATCCTATGTAAGATGAAGATGTTATTAATACCAACTGCTTTTTTTTTTGGCATTATCAAAAAATTTAGCATTAATCTTGAGGTCATCCACAAAGAAATTATGGATTACGTTAATATCTGTAGCAGTTGCAAATCATTTGATTCTGCAGTGGGCGGGTTGAGTCGGCTTCTTCTACCATCCTCGAGGCATTGTATTCGCCATTGAGAATTCATGGAAGAAGTTTCGTGGGAATATGTGGATTTCACAAGCGGTCCCCAACAATCCCGCATGCAGAGACATCCTGTTTGCCGTAGATTGTCCGCAGATGCAGGGGCAGAACGACCGAGGAGCCGCCGGTTGCTGAAACAGACACTCCGAGGATTTTCACCAGAGCCCCGTATGCCGGGTTGTGGCCCTAATACCACTCGGTGTCAGACCAATCCGCCTTGGGTGGCCCTACCAGGAACCGAAGTTCCCGACGGCATAGCTCTGACACCCGTTGCCAGAGACCCCACCACGGTGAGGAGGGGATAGACTTGGTCAGAAGTAGAGAAAGACTATCACTTTGAGATATTTATAACATAGGAAGAGAATGTTCCGCTCTCAGTTATAAGTGTAAGAATTGTTGCCCATGCGTTGATGAGCCTCTAAATGACAGCGATTAAGGTAGCAGGCACTTTTGCTAAATGTAGACATACGTACTAAGTATGTATGTATGAATGTATGCATGTATATACGTATGTATGCATGTATGTATTAATGTACGCAGAGAGGGAGAGAGACTGTTGGATTGATAGATCGATCGATCGACAGATATAGATAGATAGATAGATAGATAGATAGTGATTAGGTAACGAGCAAAGACTAGGCAGACAAAACGAGTGATTTGACAAAACAAAGGTTGTTATTAGTAAGTATGTGTATGTATATATATATATATATATATATATATATATATATTATATATATATATATATATATATACATACATATATATACATATACATTATATTTTGTATGTGTGTGTATACATGATGCATTCTACGCGTTTCCCAATTTACTACTACCCGTTTCCAGCATCTATAATTATTTGTCGATCTATGTCCGCCCACCCCCGCCAACGACCAACCACCGACCGCCATCTCCTATCACCAAACAGCAGCCGCCATCTTCATTAGATGGCAAATCGCTCTAAAACCTTAACAGCCATTTTTCTCTGTTAATGCTTGACATATTTAATTGTCGGTTAAATTCATCTTGATGCCCATAAATTCATCGCTTTCTTGTCTCTTGGCGGTGACAGTGATATTTGTGGTGGTGGTCGTGTTGGGAGGGGTGGTGGTGACAGTGGTATTGGTGTTGGTGTTGGGAGGAATGTAATCGTGGTAGTGGTGGTGGTAGTGATAGCAGAGTTGTAGGATTATGGTGTTATGGTACTGATAGTTTTTTCTTAGTAATCGTTGTGGTTATTGTTGTTTGTGGTGGTAGTGGTGATTGTGGCGGCGGTGGGGGGCGGTGATGATGTTGGTGGTGGTGGTGGCGGTGACGATGGTGGTGATAGTGGCGAGATTATTATTATTATTCTATGTTTGACTTTTGCTTTAAATTTGCACAAGCTGGCTCCAAGTCTCACCCAGAGACTCCAAGAGACAACAAGTTGGAAGTTCGTGTTGGTGTTATGCCTAGGGTGCCATATATTTGGTTTTGTACTTAGTGTTGTACTAGTGAATGCCTAAAAAACTATACGAAAATTATGTTTGTTTTAAAACTTGAGATTACAAAGAAAGTATTTTGCGTAGGATATGAGCAGTTCCCATGAGCACTATCTTTTGAATTTTGGTGTTTCCTGGTATCTGAGTTAGGTAGCAATCAGCCCCTATTGCTATCATTCCCAGGGCACCTATGACAACAGGTATTGTTTTAATCTTCAGGTTCCACATTTTGCTAATTTCTATTTCAAGATCTTTATACCTGCTCAGTTTTTGGTAGGTCTTGACAGATACGTTTATATCGATTGGGACAGTCATAACAATGAGGAGGCATGTTTTTTGTCTGAAGTCTTTCAATATGAAGTCTGGCCTTATTATTATTATTATCATTATTATTATTATTATTATTATTATTATTATTATTATTATTATTATTATTATTATCATCATCATTATTATCGTTGTTGTTGTTATTGTTATTGTTATTATTATTATTATTATTATTATTATTATTATTATTATTATCATCATCATTATCGTTGTTGTTGTTATTGTTATTGTTATTGTTATTATTATTATTATTTTATTATTATTTTATTATTATTATTATTATTATTATTATTATTATTATTATTATTATTATTATTGAGTGAGAGAGCAGTTCATGCCATCAAAGTGACACTGGGGTAAAATACACGAAGCCCAGTATACCCATCTTGACTACCTGTCTGATAAGGGTACACCAGGCACATGCATCACAACCATATGTGCGCGACATGGTGATCTCATATCAAGATAAACAGCGCATGACCTTGCTAGTGGGGCCCACTTAGAATTTTCTTCTTGTCGAGTAACCCATTCCGCTCAAAAGGTCCCTGAATAAGGGTTGTTTAAGGATGTTGAACGAAACGCTCATATTTTCAGAGGCGAATTATTCAAACCCCAAAGAATCCCTCTCGACACATGGCTATGATGCACCCCCACTACTTCTACTCGTGATCAGAGAGGCACATATCGTCAGCCACTAAGGGACATGCTCAACTGGTTAGGTCAAACAACTGACAAGCAAATCTGTGGTATTGAGCAGATATTTGCTGTAGCCCATCTTTTATACCAAGACAAAACAATGTACATGATAACACTTCCAATCAG
>NW_021830509.1:0-4699 GCF_006345805.1 Octopus sinensis | reverse complement strand
AAGACCGTGAAATTCGTTGAATCTTCCTTTATTCTAGTTATCAACTATATCGGCTCTGTAACTTAGCGGTGCGGCTAACGAATTCAAATTCAAATTCAAATTTAGAGGAAACTAAATGGCAGGTGCTCTGTAGTGTAAATACATCAGCTTATACTAAAAAGTATTTTAAAAACATTCTCCAAAACTTTTGGTCGATATCATCTTACAAAGTAACATGCAGGTCCAAAAACCGAACAGTCACCGTTCCGACCTCATTACGGATCAGCAACCTCAGTATCTCTATAACCAATCACACTCAGTTCGAGCATTTATATATCGGTCAATTAATCAAATATGTTATAAGATGGAGCAGCTATGCAACCAACTTCAGCAAATGTTGTTAACACATCATAAAGTATATACTCTTTTACTTGTTTCAGTCATTTGACTGCGGCCATGCTGGAGCACCGCCTTTTAGTCGAGCGAATCGACCCCAGGACTTATATTTTGGGAGCCTATTACTTATTACATCGGTCTCTTTTGCCGAACCGCTAAGTTACGGGGGACGTAAACACACCAGCATCGGTTGTCAAGCGATGTGGGGGCGGACAAGCACAGACACACAGACATATACACACACATACATACATATATTATTTCTTTACTACCCACAAGGGGCTAAACACAGAGGGGACAAACAAGGACAGACAAACGGATTAAGTCGATTACATCGACCCCAGTGGGTAACTGGTACTTATTTAATCGACCCCGAAAGGATGAAAGGCAAAGTCGACCTCGGCGGAATTTGAACTCAGGACGTAACGGCAGACGAAATACGGCTACGCATTTCGCCCGACGTGCTAACGTTTCTGCCAGCTCGCCGCACATACATATATATACATATATACGACGGGCTTCTTTCAGTTTCCGCCTACTAAATCCACTCACAAGGCTTTGGTCGGCCCGAGGCTATAGTAGAAGACACTTGCCCAAGGTACCACGCAGTGGAACTGAACCCGGGACCATGTGGTTGGTAGGTAAGCTACTTACCACACAGCCACTCCTTAATCAAAGGACATACTGAGTGTGTCTACCTGCTGGAAATAACAGCCAAAACTCTTATTTAAACCGCCGAAAAAATAACACTGATAATAACTACAGAAGTCAACCAACCGTATGCGAGCAAACGGGTCAAGAAAATCATTCAGCATACCTATATAGCATCTAGCTATATGTTTTCTAGTATTTGGACTCACGTGGACTGGTTTCTGGACTGGCATTATAGCCTTACCCACCTCAGCACGTATTACCACGATCAAAAACCCCCCAACCCGTCACATGGAAGTCTGCGACGCACCAATTTATTTTGCGCCATATATATACATGTGTGTGTGTATATATATATATATATATATACATATATATATATATATATATATTATAGCAATATAATTCTCTAAATGAGATATAGATAAATAACAGCTTCCATAACTAAGGACTAAGGCTCCACTGAAGCCATGGCTGAATATGGAACAGGCAGGGGGTGGTGTTATTGTTGCATTTAGCCCCGGCGAACATCAACGCCGACACATTGACACCGTCGCCAGATAGCTGTAGTGACCACATACGCATAATCCTGAAGGCAAGAGAACTAGTGGCACCAGCGACGATAGACATCCGGAGATGTTTCGAACCTACACATGTGTAGCGTTACATAGTGAGGCACCGGCCTCGCTTTTCTCGCACAACTCACTCTGCAGGTATTATTATATAGATTTCAGCAACAAATACATTTGCTGATTTCGAAACTGTTCTGTTCGACAGCAATAATAATTCTCTAAATGAGATATAGACAGTAACTGCTCCATAACATAAGGGACTAAAGCCATCTGAATATGGCTAGGGGACAGGGCGTGGTTGGGGGTTTTACTTTGCAGGATAGAGGGACGCCGTGATGGTGTCAAGCCTATCTGGCGACGTTGATGTTCGCCTGGGCTAAATGCAACAGTAACACCCCCACCACCCTGCCCTGTCCCTAGCAATATCAGATGGCTTTAGTCCCTTATGTTTATATATTATATAATATATATATATATATATTATATTATATATATATATTGTATATATGTATATATATATTATATATATATATATGAGGAAAATGTCCTGGTAAAGTATAATTCTACATTCTTCATACCGATCTAATTCCGAAACACGTACATGAGTAATCAAATATCGATTGATTTTCGTCATTTTTCCTCTCTGCCTGAGTGGATTGTTTTCGAGTACTTTGCTTTTTTTTCGGGAGTCCCTTTTTAAAGTAGAGGAAATAGCTAAGGTTTTTTGGCTGCTATTTCTAAACTTCGGTATGTGGTAAAGCAAATCTTTGCTGAACCCTAATTATAAAGTATTACTCTTTACTCTTTTACTCTTTTACTTGTTTCAGTCATTTGACTGCGGCCATGCTGGAGCACCGCCTTTTTTAATCGAGCAACTCGACCCGGGACTTATTCTTTTGTAAGCCCAGTACTTATTCTATCGGTCTCTTTTGCCGAATCGCTAAGTAACGGGGACATAAACACACCAGCATCGGTTGTCAAGCAATGCTAGGGGGACAAAAACAGACACACAAACACACCCACGCATATATATATATATATATATAATATTATATATATACATATATACGACGGGCTTTTTCAGTTTCCGTCTACCAAATCCACTCACAAGGCTTTAGTCGGCCCGGGGCTATAGTAGAAGACACTTGCCGAAGGTGCCACGCAGTGGGACTGAACCCGGAACCATGTGGTTGGTAAACAAGCTACTTACCACACAGCCACTCCTACGCCTATTACTCCTATTACTTAAGTTTACCGAGAAATGGTCCCTTTTCATGCCGATTTCTACTTGGTGAAATTATTGATTACTAGTTAATGAATTAATTTTACCCCTTGTTATTATTGATATATATATATATATAGGTGAGTGCTCATCTTCACAGATGATTACCGTCTCCTTGTGCTTGTTTGTCCATAGCATTTCCAGCTTTCCGAGCATGACCTCCTCCTCTCAGATGGCTTATTCAGTACCGTTGCAAATCTGCAGACGAAGTAATGGACGAAAGACGTTTCCACCAGGATGTCCACTACCACCCATTAGAATCATTGCCTGTGTCCATCATGTGGGAAAGGTCATCAAAAGAATTTCATACTACCCAGTCCATTATTACCACTACGACCAGTACTACTACTATTATTATCACCACCAACACCAGTACCAGCACCAGCACCAGTACCAGTACCACTAACATAGACTTCCGTTACGACGTTGAGAGTGAAATCACAACCTCACCGTTACCACTACCACCAGCACCGACGACACTACCACCCCACCACCACCACCACCACCACTACTAACACCACCACCACCACCACCACCACTACCACTACCACCACCACTACCACCATCACCACCACCACCACCACTACCACCACCATTATCACCATCACCACTACCACTACCACCACCACCACCACTACCACTACCACTACCACCACCACCACCACCACCACCATTACTACAACCAGCACCACCACCAGCAGCAGCAGCAGCAGCACCACCACCACCACCACCACCAACAACAACAACAACAACAACAGCAACAACATCACCACCTCCATCCATCATTAGCATCAAATCGTTTCACCACAAAAATCATCACCATAACCACAACCACTACAACCTCTAACACTATCGTTACCATGATCGCCACCACCACCACCACCACCACCACCCTTGACATCACCACCACCCTTGACACCCTCCTCGCCTCCGTTTCACGTGCCACATTGTCTCATGTGAATATTTATAACCAATTAGGAGATTAGACCACGGCTATCACCTTACAGTCTTTCCCTGTCATCATTGTATATCTATCTTTCCTGTACGCCGACCTAACCCGGCCCCACCCCGTCAGCTTCCACTCCACCCCACCCTCCATCACCACCACTGCTCCGCCAAACTACTACAGTAGGCGCCACCACTCCGCCTTGCTATCACACACACACTCAAACACACACACACACACGCCACTCCATTCTACGCCATTCCATTCCACAATACACCGCACCGTTGCTCCACGCCAATCGACTACTACATCCCCAACCACTGCAATATCACCGTACAACACTATAACAAGGAGGACCTTGCATGGTGACTCGATCTGCTAGTAATAGCAGCCAAATATCTCGCCCATAATCAAAACTTACCTTTTTGAAAATATAGAAGAAAACAGAATACATGATGTAGTCCTGAGGCGTTGATCATGGTTGGAACGTCTTCGATCATAGATCTGGGTGATCTGAGCTGAATAAGCGGTTAATCACCCCTTCACATGTTTTACTCTACACCAGTGGATCTCAACCATTTTTTGGCCCATGGCCCCCTTTGGTTCCTATCTTACTGGGGTGGACCCTCATAATCATTCGACGTCTAAAAAATTCCGATTATATTTTTGAAGATTCGATATCATGAGGAATGTCAAGGCAGTGAGACACGGTAGACCCGTTAGCGCGACGGACAAAATGCTTCCCGGCATTTCGTCCGGCATTACATTCTGAGTTCAAAATTCTGCTGAGGTCGACTTTGCCTTTCATCCTTTCGGGGTCGATAAGATAAGTGTCAGTCGAGTACTGGCGTCGATGTATCGACAGTCTACATC
>NW_021830508.1:0-4715 GCF_006345805.1 Octopus sinensis | reverse complement strand
CGATAGAATAAGTACTGGGCTTACAAAGAATAAGTCCCGGGGTCGATTTGCTCGACTAAAGGCGGTGCTCCAGCATGGCTGTAGTCAAATGACTGAAACAAGTAAAAGAGTAAAGGCGATACTTCAAGAAAGACGAGAAACATTAAGACTTTTCATAAATGAAGTATATAGAATATCATGGTAAAATCTTATATGATGAACGTATAACGGAATTATTTATAAGATAAATAGATACCTACAGCATACTACAAACTGACCTTAAAACTATTCCCGTCAAATACAGAGTTTCATATTGTTTGGTGTTTAAATTAGATCGACCTACCAAGGTGCCTCAATTTAAGTACTTAATTCAACTGAATCACAATCATATACATACATACATACATACATACATACATACATACATATATATATATATATATATTATATATATATTATATATATATATATATATATATATATATATATATATCTCTCATACACACACGCACCCTTATGTTGGGGCGAGGTCATTTAACCCTGTTATCTCCCCTACTATCCCTCTTGCATCTAACGTGCTGATCTCTGACTTTTTGTGTATCTTTCTGTTGAAGAGCGTAGGCTCGAAACGTAAAAGACTTGTTTTATTTCTATTCCTGAGCGCCGTACTAATACAATGGTTTGTTTGTACTCCACCTGCCTTCGTCTTTTGTTTATTTTCGTAAAGCTTCCTGTTATATTATATATATATATATATATATATATATATATTATATATTATGTGTATCTCGCAGTACGTTTGTATCACATTTGTGGCTCAGGATAATAAACCAATAAGAAGCAGAATGAAATAATAAATAAAAATTATCTATTTCCCATAATTCTTACGGATACAAACATGTTCATTGAATTCGATTCGCAATGCATAATGTCTTGTTTTACACATGCCCTCCTCATTTCCTCCTCTACTTCCTTTCGTGCATCTGATTTTCATGGAGACTATAGTCAAAATACGACGACCTCCAATACGAACTACTACTACTACTACTACTTCTACTACTACTACTACTACTACTACTACTGCTGCTGCTGCCAGAACTACTACTACTACTACTATCCCTCCTAATGATAATAATGTTAATCATTTCTAGAAAAGGCACAAGGCCTGAAATGTTGGGGAGAGGGGACTACTCGATTACATCGACTCCAGTGTTGCACTTCTACTTAATTTATCGACCGCAAAATGATGAGAGTCAAAGTCGACCCCGGCGAAAGTTGAAATTGTGAAGTCGACCTCGGCAGAACTGGTGAAGACGGACAAAATAGTGTGAGGCATGTTGTCCGGCGTGCTAAAGTTTTTGCCTGCTCGCCACCGTAATAATAGTAACAATAATAATGATTTCAAATTTTTTGTCAGAAGGGCAACATGGAGGAGGGGATTAGATTTGATTAGATTGCCCCCAGTGCGTAACAGGTACTTATAGAATCGATCACGAAAGGATGAAAGTCAAAGTCGACCTCAGCGGAATTTGAACACAGAACCAATTACCACTAAGCATTTCGCACTGCGTGCTAACAGTTCAGCGAGCTCGACGCCTTAAAAATAAAAATAAAAATAGATAATAATGATAATAATAATAATAATAATAATAATAATAATATTTTTTTTTATTGCCCACAAGGGGCTGAACATAGAGGGGACAATCAAGGACAGTCAAACGCATTAAGTCGATTACATCGACCCCAGTGCGTAACTGGTACTTAATTTATCGACCCCGAAAGGATGAAAGACAATAATAATAATAATGATGATACTAAATAAGGATTGTTTAGGGATGTTGAAAGAACCACCCATGTTTCCCAAGATGAATTATCCAAACCTCCAAGAATTCCTTTCAACACATGGCTAAGATGCTCTCCCACTACTTCTGCTCATGGTCAGAGTCGCACATATCGTCAGCCACTAAGGGACATGGTCAACTGGTTAAGGTCAAACAACTGACAAGCAAATCTGTGGTATTGCGCAGAATGTTTGCTGTAGGCCATCTTTTATACCGAGACAAAACAATGGAAGTGTTACCATGTACATTGTTTTGTCTTTGTATAAAAGATGGGCTACAGCAAATATTATGCTCAATACGACATATTTACTTGTCAGTTGTTTGACCATAACCAGTTGAGCATGTCCCTTAGTGGCTGACGATATGTGCATCTCTGACCATGAGCAGAAGTGGTATGGGAGCATCATAGCCATGTGCTGAAAGTAATTCTTGGAGGTTTGGATAATTCACCTTTGGAAACATGGGTGGTTCGTTCAACATCCTTAAATAATCCTTATTCAGGGACCTTTTGAGTGGGATGGGCTACCCGACCATAAGAAAATTCTAAATGGGCCCCACCTGCAAGGTCATGCACTGTTTATCTTGATATGATATCACCATGTCGCGCACCTGTGGTTGTGATGCATGTGCCTGGTGTACCCTTATCAGATGTGTAGTCATGATGGGTATACTGGGCTTCGTATATTTTACCCCAGTGTCACTTTGATGCACTACTCTCTCACTCAACAACAAAAAAGAGCAAGAAAATAATAATAATAATAATAATAATAATAATAATAATAATAATAATAATATTTGCGTTATCATTTTCGATGATGCATTGGGGTTTATTATGTTCGTACAATTTGTTTGCTCTGTCAAGTCCATACTTGTTGCAAAGTGTCCAATGGACAATCCTTGCTATATTGTCATGATGTCTCTTATATTCTCTCTGGGCTAGTGGCGTACATTGACTGGTAATATGCCATATGGTTTCACTATTTTGTCCAGAAATTCTGCACTTAGCACTTTCTCATGTGTTGTCAATTCTGTACTTGATGTAATTCGTCCTTAGTGCTTGCTCGTAGGCAGCACAGATTACAGCCTCTGTTTCCTGATTTAAATCACTTTTAGTCATCCATAGCCATTTTTTTGCTGTCTTATCTTCAACATCCCTATGAAGTTATTCATTCATTCTTTTCTTTGTCCACCTATTTTCAGTTTCATTCTCAAGTCTTTGTATAGTAAATTATCTTTGCAATCTTCCATCAGTCACAAGCCCGACATTCTTTCTTCCACTAATAGTCGTACTGTGGCATTTCTTACATACCAATGCTATGTTGTTTTCTTCTGCTCTAATGCTGTGCTCGCATCCAATCAGTCCTCTTCCCCCTCTATTTCTTGGTACATACATCTGGAGTATCTGGAGTAGCCCATATCTAGTCAGCAACTTCCTTGTCTTTCAGTCGAAGCTGTTTAGTTTGTCTATTGTCCTTGCGATTATCCCTGCTCCATATCAAAGAATTGAAACCGCCTAGTTGTTGATAGCTTCAGTCTTATTCTGTCTGTATGCTTTCGACTTCAGGATCAGTCGAAATCTGCGCAAGTTCTCCACCTTAAAGTTTTCAGTCATTTTTTACTTCATCAATTTATCCATTTCCAATATATGCAATTACGTATAGCCCGTCTTTTCTATTTGCTTCATAACCACCCTCGATGCTATCACTAGCCCGTCCATACATTTAATTTTACCTCTCTTCAAGACTAATATACCACACTCTTTCAGTCCGAAGTATATTCTGATATCAGCACTAAAAGTATACACCGTATCAACAAAGGAAGTGACTCAGGGTTCATCTTTAACATGAGGTTGGAGGTCATCAATGAATAGCAAGTGGTTGACATTTTTGTTGGCGGTTCTTGAATACATACCCAGCATTTGCTTTCCTCCGAATCAGTGTACATACACAGTACAAAGATCGGTGGGAACAGGCACTCCCCTTGCAAGATGCCTCTCCTGATTTATATAATAATAATAATAATAACAACAACAACAACTAATAATATTAATAATAATAATAATAATGATAGCAACAACAACTACAACAACAATGATATGTTTAGAGCGTCGATCTTACGATCGGGAGATTGTGAGTTCGAATCCCGAACCGAGCTGCTTGTTGTGTTCTTGAGTGAGACGTTTTATTTCACGTTGCTCCAGTTCACTCAACTGTAGAAATGAGTTGCGATGTCACAGATACCAAGCTATATCGGGCTTTGCCTTTCCCTTGGATAACACTGGTGGCGTGGAGAGGGGAGGCCGATATGCATGGGCGACTGTTGATCTTACTCTTACGCCTATATTGAAGTCCTGGAAACAATTGGATAGACAATGTATGCAATGGAAGGCCATATGTGATTCAGTAAGACTCTGCACTATCACACATGGCTCTAGTAACACAGGAATGGGTGGCAGGAAATTTTCATGATCATATAATCCCTAACATTTGGCCTCGTAATTCCCCAGATGTCAATCCACTGGGCTATGAAATATGTAGTGTTGTTGAGAGTAAGGGCAATGAATATGTCCATAACACCAAAGATTCTTTGAAAGCTGGCATAGTCAGAGTAATGTTCAAAATGAACCAGGACCACTTGATTCGAACATGTATATGATTTAGAGCTGATATAGAAGCAGTTGTTGAAGCAGAAAATGGCTTTATTGAATAACATTAAAGGAAGTTTATTTTTATCCTCATAGCATTTTTTGATAAATAATGCTATTATCTGTTATTATACATCTTTATTTTTTTGTTTCTAACAAATTTGTCCTCAAATACACTACGCACCATCTCTCTCTCTCTCTCTCTCTCTCTCCTCTCTCTCTATATATATATATATATATATGTATATATA
>NW_021830507.1:0-4679 GCF_006345805.1 Octopus sinensis | reverse complement strand
TAAAATAATGGCAACAAACAATAATAACATCAAAAACAAGAATAATAATAATAATAATGGCAACAATAATAATAACAACAACAATAACAACAATAATAATGATAATAATAACAAAAATGATAATAATAGTGGTGGCGATGGTTTGTTACAGAAAGGCAATGACAACAAACCAGCAATCAAAAAGAAGGAAAATACTAAAAGATTGAGAAAGAAAATTGTTTGTTCATCAGGGAGAGAATGATGGAGGGGGGAGATGGGGATGGCGAGGAAACGTCAAGGGACTGCCCCTGGGACGATTCGATCTATTAACTTCGAGATAACGGAGTGCTGTGTGCAGCCATTATACATATATGTATATGGTTGTTAGTGGCATTTCTTTAACTGATTATCACCGGGTTTTTGAAAGTGAAACCCTCTCCCCTCCCCCACACACACAGCATTCTTAACAACCACCCTACTAACTAAACTCACCACCGTCACCACCACCGCCAACAGCAACAACAACAATACCGTCAGAACCACCGCCAAGAAGACCACAGCAACCACTACCAACAACAACTACAACAACAAGAACGATAAAACTGCTGCTACCGCCGCCAAAACCGCTGCTACTGCCTCAGTCACCATCACCAACAACGCCTCCACCGCGAGCAGTAACTTCAACACTACCTTAACCATTGCTTCTACCACCAAAACTATTACCAACACCATCACTACCACCACAGCAACCGCTGCCACCAACAATACCACCACTAACCAGGCACCACCGCCACCGACACTATACCACAACCACCACTGCCACCACTAACGCCACTGACACCTCCAACTCCACGGCCACCACTTTTTCCACCACAATCACTGTCAGTAACAATACCAAAACTACCAATGCCACCAACACAACCACTACCACCACATATACCACCACAATCGCCACCACCAACACCGCCACACAACTACTAATACCACCAAGAGCAACAACACCAATATCACCACCATAACCACACACTACCACCACCATCACAACAACATACAGACGTCCACCTCTCACCTCTACCCACCTGACCCACCCCTTCCACCATCCTATCCTTTCCGTATAGAGATGATCGTCGATATTCTGATTGGTTAGTTGTTGAACGAAAAAAAGAAAAGGCTTGTGGTGGTGGTGGCGGTGGGAGGATAGAGAATACGAAAAGCAAAGAATTCTGGGAAGATGTTAATTATCTTTGCGTTCGTTATCTCTTTATATGTCTGTCTGTCTGTCTGTCTGTCTATCAGTGTCTTCCGATTATATAAATATATATGTGTATGTATATTTACACATATATGCATGTATATATATATATATACGTGTGTGTGTGTGTGTATGTAGGTATATTTATATTTGCATATGCATATATCTATATATATATTTATGTATGACTGTATATGCATATATGTGTAAATATATGTATGTCTATATATATAAGTATATATATGTAAGTACATGTATATGTGTGTATATGAGTAGATATTTGTATATACGAGTGTCTATGTATATATATATATGGCTTTTTCTCTCTCTCTATTTGTCTTTGTATCGCTCTCCTCTCTCTCTCTCTCTCTCTCTCTATATATATATATATATATATATATATATATGTGTGTGTGTGTACGTATATGCACATGTATGTATATACACACACACCCATGGATGTTTTCATGCGTGTATATGAATATCGTATATAACGGGATCGAACCGTTTCATTTACTTAATGTTATCAACTAGTTGTTGCTGAAGCAAAAGCTTGACTAGACGTGATCACAATAACCGACGTCCCCTGTCTATACAGGTACTTAAATGTGTTTTGTGTGTGAGTCTTCGACTGTTGCAATCGATGAATATTTGTCTAGAATCTTTTACTTGCTTCAGTCATAAGACTACGGCTATGCTGGGGCACTGGTCCAGAAAGAAATATTCGGTGTGTTCTCTTGAAAAACTGCATCTATAAAAAAAATTGAGGAGATCCAACGAATATATAAATTCCAAGAACGAGACATTTTTTGTGTTCGCATATCAAGAAATACATCCTGTCGGAATTTAAAACTAGACCACCGGACACTTTGTAAAACATTAACATCTTGTTTTCGCCTGCCTGCCATCGAACTATTGTAACGTTGGTTATCTCCCTAGTGTTTTTCTTCTTGGCTTCTTTACAAGCGTCTCTTGTTTAAACGTTATCTGCTCAAAAGTCTACTAACAAACGGTCTTGTCTTCAGCTTGATGACTGGCGGAATAAATTATTATTTCAACCAGGAAACTCTAGGTAGCTCTGTTTTCAAGATTTAGGGTTTTTATTATAAGATTAATTTTTAGTCTCTTAGCTTATCGAATGCGTTTCTACTTTTGGAAGCATTGCCACATTATATATATATATATCTATGTATATATATATATATATATATATATATAATATATATATATATATATATATATATATTATATAGATATATTATATATATATATATATATATATATATATATTATATATATATATATATATATATATATATATATAATATATAATATATATATATGAGGGTGCAATGGCCAGTGGTTAGGACAGCGGTTTCGATTCCCATACGGAGCGTGTGTGTTTATTGAGCGAAACACCTAAAAGCTCCACGAGGCCCCGTTATACTATTTCACCCCAACTTTATCTCACTTTTTCTTCCTGTTTCATGAGTAATGCTGCGATGGACTGGCGTCCCGTCCAGCTAGGGGGAACACATACGCCATAGAAATCTGGAAACCGGGCCCGTGAGCCTGGTTAGGCTTGAAAAGGGCGCATAAAAATAATATATATATATATATATATATATATATCGTTGCTATTATGCTAAACTTCTGTATTCCAAATTTGGCCAAATGCGTTTTTTTCTCAATATTTGATTTTGCTTGCAATAGCCGGTTGTTTTGGTCAAACTATCGTATCTCCGGCTGCTTCAGATGCCAAGATATCAAAAATTGTCAAAGTGAAACACAACGGTTTAGCATTTTTCAAAAGTGTAGTAAGTCCCACATACGACAGTTTTGCAAAATTATTTCTGACTGAAAATATCATACATGCATGGAGTTACGATTTTATGCACCCAACAAAGTGTGTATATTTATATATATATATATATGAACAACCTGCACCTTACAGTATAAGAGTCACTTTGCTTCTCATTCGGATCCTGATATTTCGCATGATTGTACCCTAAATCGAGTCAATAGTGGTTACACTCGCGGTGATCGCTTCGATTCACTATCGGCACTAAAGCTCTACGATCCGGCAGTGATTCTGTACTCTTTCACAATTAGCATGGCCACATCAAGATGAACTGACCAAATCTCTTCACAAAACTGGATTATGAACTATAAAGACATGCACATATTCTGTAAGTTCAAGACTTTTCATCAGATCTCCAAGAATCAAACTTATCTGCGATTCTTGTAAATTTCAATATCAATCTGTTCCTCTACACGTTATGACAGTTACTTTGCTTTTTACGACAGTCACTTTGCTTCTTACTCGGATTTTCAGAAATCTTGCATGACTGTATCCGAAAATTTCTTCACACAACTTGATTAGCAATTTAATATGAGCTATATGTAGACATGCACACATTCTGTAAGTTTAAAACCTTTCATCGGATCTCCATGAATCGAACTTTCTTCAATGCAGTTAATCTTACAACCTCTCTTGTATCTACCCCTTTTGATGTTTGGGAATTCTCTGATGTTTTTTCGGCGGACGAGTACGAGCCATCTGTATTCACTGCATTTTTTGTAGCTTATTAAAGATGTCCTCGTACGAAACGATCGTACCGAGATTTTAATCCATTCTTGTTGCTTTTTTCCTATTTGTAATCACCCCACTTGTCGTATGGTTAACACCATATAGATTTCCGGTGCATCCTAGTTAAGGACCATATTCATGTGAATTCTTAGAATCACTGATGAATCTCAATCACTAACCGTATATATATATATATATATATATATATAATATCTTTATATATAAAGTGAAGTTGGTTGTGTGAGTGTCTGTCTTCTACGATTTAGATTCCTAACTACTCCCACATTTTGCGGTGCAGTGTGTAACCAAAAACGGGTATCTTATAGTCGTGATTCATATCGAGCCCTTCTGGGTATTAGCGCGCGTCTACAATGAGTCTACGATTAAAAAAAAAATTACCATCATTTTTTTCCATTTTAATGCATTTTTTCCGCTATTATATAAGGGAAGTAACTCTCTAAAATGTCTACGATGAGTCAACGATTTAAAAAAATATTTACCATCATTTTTTTCCCATTTTTAATGCATATATTTGCAATTTTTGGCTATAACTCTCTAAAAATGCTTATATAGTTATTTCCCTTACAAACCCGAGCAACGCCGGGCGATACTGCTAGTATATATATATATATATATATATATATATACATTTAATAATAAGGAGAACAGAGATTTATATACCCAGTTTTATTCTTCAGTCAGTCACGTCTTTCCATTTCTGCACCTACATTGAAACGTACGTCGTCGCAGGGTTACTCCTGTTTGCCAGCCGGGTGGACTGAGGCAGCGTGGAATGAAGAGTTTTGCTCAAGAACACAATGCGTCACCCACTCCAAGAATCGAAACCACAATCTTACG
>NW_021830506.1:0-4658 GCF_006345805.1 Octopus sinensis | reverse complement strand
GTCCTATCACACCAGCCGTGTATAGTGTAGAGGCAGCCAAAAGAAGCATTTGACCCAGACTGCCTTATTCCAACTGTTAAACATGGAGGAGAATCTGTGATGATCTTGTGGGGCTATATCTTGGAAATTCGCCGGCCCAATGGCTTCCCTTCATGGCATAATTAATAGTCAAGACGATTTAAGTATGTTATCAGATCAAATTTATCCTATGGTTGCGGAACATTTTCCGGGGGGAAACGCAATCTTTCAGGATGATAATGCACCAATTCACACACCTAAAGTTGTTACTGAATAGCACGAGGAACATCTTATCTGGGCAACACAGTCCCTAGATCTCAATATGGTGCCTTTTAAAAAAAAACAATGCTACTCTTTCCAGTTTTATATGTGCTTCAATATCCAATCCCAATAGTAAAATATTTCCCGTTTTCTCATGAATTAACAAATTCTCATGAAATCCACAAAGAAACGTTTACTCTTTACTCTTTTACTCTTTTACTTGTTTCAGTCATTTGACTGCGGCCATGCTGGAGCACCACCTTTAATCGAGCAACTCGACCCGAGACTTATTCTTTGTAAGCCCAGTACTTATTCTACCGGCCTCTTTTGCCGAACCGCTAAGTAACGGGGACATAAACACACCAGCATCGGTTGTCAAGCAATACTAGGGGGACAAACACAGACACACAAACACACACGCACCATATACATATATATACATATACTATATATATATATATATATATATATATTATATATATATATATATATATATTATATATATATATATATATATATATATATACATATATTACGACGGGCTTCTTTCGGTTTCCGTCTACCAAATCCACTCACAAGGCTTTGGTCGGCCCGAGGCTATAGTAGAAGACACTTGCCCAAGGTGCCACGCAGTGGGACTGAACCCGGAACCCTGTGGTTGGTAATCGAGCTACTTTATTTCAAAACATTTGCCATAAAGGCAGTACACAGATCAAGTTAGCTTTGCGGGCTGGACGAGGACATTAATGAGGTGAATGATAATGAAAGAAAGATGATAAGGATGGGAGAAGACAGAAAGCGCCCGCCGACTTTTGCTTCTCTAAAACATTGTTCTTTTTAAAAAGATAAACACAAAACGAGGTATTAAACCTCTTACAATTTTTCCAATTTTGGGCTTAGCAGTCCATTATTAATACAAAACGAGGTATTAATCCTCTTACAATTTTCAAATTTTTGGACTTAAGTCCATTACTAATAATACATATCGTCCTCGAAATAGCTTGTGCCCGCGCCCTCCACCATCAACCACGCCTCCCTCAGAACGTAGTCAAGTTCCGAGTTTGCGTCGCCCGGGACCAAGTTATAATCTTCATTGAGCTCCTTTAGCCCTAGCGTCACGTCGAACGCCACGGCCTCCAGGTAATCAAGCTACTTACCACACAGCCACTCCTGCGCCTATTTTTATTTTTTAGTTTTTTAGTTTTGGTTTCTCCGTGCTTTGTCTTAATTTGTATTTATGACCCCTTAATCATTTACAATATGGATATACACTGCTCCTGCAGTGTATATTTTCCAATAGTTATATTAGCACATGGCCTGTAAATACTTTCTGTATTCGTGGTAAATATAATACTTGTGTGTCAAATTTTGTATGGTGTGTTCATTCACAATATATTATCTTATTCTTTTCTAAATCTCACTAATTCCTTTAGTGTTCAGTTGAAAACAACACAGCTCATTACATGGACAACCACAATAGTGATGCCTATTATCATTATTTACGCATTGAGATGTTCTTTCAGAATTAAAATAATGCGATTATAATTTTTTTTCTTTTTCTTTCAATTGTATATGCCGTCTAGTTCATTGATACTTAACGCTGTTTCATTGAATTCTCCGAACATTATTTCTTTATCTAGCATGATATTTGTGTTTTTTTATAATTTCCCTTTTTTCGATATTACTATGGCTAATATTTTTTTAATACTAACTACGCACCAGTTTAACCAATAAATCCGTGGACTATCTGCAACAGTGTTACTAGTTATTTATTGCCTCATCTCTATTTAAGCCATGGCGAACAGTACAATTATTATTATTATTATTATTATTATTATTATTATTATTATTATTATTATTATTATTGAGTGAGAGAGCAGTTCATGCCATCAAAGTGACACTGGGGTAAAATATACGAAGCCCAGTATACCCATCATGACTACCCGTCTGATAAGGGCACACCAGGCACATGCATCACAACCATATGTGCGCGGCATGGTGATCTCATATCAAGATAAACTGCACATGACCTTGCAGGTGGGGCCCAGTTAGAATTTTTTTCAGGTTGAGTAGCCCATCCCGCTCAAAAGGTCCCTGAATATGGGTTGTTTAAGGATGTTGAAAGAACCACCCCTGTTTCCAGAGGTGAATTATTCAAACCACCCCAAAGAATCCCTCAACACATGGCTATGATGCCCCCCCCCCACTACTACTACTTCTTGCGTGATCAGAGATGTACTATCGTCAGCCACTAAGGGACATGTTTCAACTGTTACGGTCAAACAACTGACTAGCAAATCTGTGGTATTGAGCAGAATATTTGCTGTAGCCATCTTTCAACCAAGACAAAAACAATGTACATGATAACACTTCCAATCAGTTAAGATCAGAAACCATGAGAGCCACTGCCTGGTATTGCATCAGGGTATTTATTATTATTATTATCATTATTATTATTATTATTATTATTATTATTATTATTATTATTATTATTATTATTATTATCATATTAAAATAAAATATGGTCCGGTGTCTTCTGCTGAACCGGGGTGATCCCTTGACCTTAGGGTCACAGCAGGTCCTCATCTCATGGAGAGCACACGGCGTAAAATGTGTGCGGAACATAGCAACACTATTTTCTGAAATTCTCCTACGTTAACACTACAAAGGAGTTTGTTGAGCTGCTTATCAAGGCCCTTTTTAATTAGCCCTAACGCTCCAATCATCACTGGTGCTGTGCTGCTTTTCATTCCCCACAACTTGGTCACTTCTATTTCTAGGTCTTTGTACTTAAATAAACCTCTCAACTTCTTTAATGGACACATTTCTCTCTGATGGTACTGTCACATCTATCATTAAGCATGTCTTACGCTTTATCTCTTTGATGACTATGTCTGGCCTGTTTGCCTTGATTTCTTTATCGATGTTGATGGGCATGTCCCAGAGTACTGTTACATCATCTTTTCCTGTCACAATTTCAGGTTTATGCTGGTACCATCTTTCTGAAGTTGGAAACTGGTAATGTTTACATATCTTCCAATGGATATATTGCGCTACTCTATCGTGTCTATGAATATATTCGGTGTTTGCAAGCTCTGTGCATCCAGTTAAGATGTGGTCCACTGTTTCATCCTGCTCATGACACATTCTGCATTTCGGGCCAGTGCCATCGTTCATTATTTTGTTGTGGTAAGCCCTTGTTGCCAAGCTTTGATATTATTATTATTATTATTATTATTATTATTATTATTATCATCATCATCATCATCATCATCATCATTATTATTATTATTATTATTATTATTATTATTGCTTTATTCGGATAAAACTTTCAGGGATGTTTGGCCTCGTGACTGGCACGAACCAATTAGATTTTGGGATTTATCTGGTACCGGATAAGGATTCTGGATTATTTATTATATTTAATTTACTTTATATGAAGTATTACGATCTTACGTTGACTTTCAAGTCTTTCTCTGATTATCTTCCTTGAAAGCACACTCATGCTTTCCACGTAATCTATGGCGGCGTTGCCGTTTCCAAACTTTTATTTTCGTCTCTGTATTATTAATTATACTCGCGTCTCTATCTTAGTAGAAACTGATGGATAAAGAAATCAAACTACAAAGACAAGCGGCAGCAAGACCCTTTCAGAAATTAAATAACACTAACATATTCAGTAACAATAATAAATTTAATTTATCCTCGACAATTTTCAGTATTACCAATTTTGAATATATCGCTCCTGTTTAAAACCTCTTACCTATTTGACAATTGCATTTCTAGCTCTGCCTTGAAGAAGTTTTACCTCTTGGACTCACGTTTTTGTGCTCAACGATGTTGTTAAACCTCCGTTAACAATACAGTACGCAGGTCCTTTCCGTTTTCTTTCACGCACGGATAAATGTTTTACTATAGACCTTAATGGTCGTAAATACACTATATCAGCGGATAGACTAAAAAAATGACCTTCATAGAGAAAACTGTCCTTGTTCCCACTGCAGACGACACACACATAGCATTACAAACACGACCCGCAAACCCACCTTGACATTCCATGACTACCACTGGGATCGATCAGATACCAGAGAAGGATTCTGGATTGTCTTCCATTGTTTTTACTTAATTTTTGAGAGCGGTCGGGTTCATTTTTAGTATTCTCTTTTGTGAGAGCAGTCGAGTTTATTTCAGATATTCTCATTTTAAAAATCATCTCCAGTTAATCGTTGAGAGGACGTTGGTGTCGCCTCGGTAGAATTTGCGCTCTCTAAGTGCTCTTGTTGTTGTTGTTATCATTATTATTATTATTATTATTATTATTATTATTATTATATTATTATTATTATTATTATTATATATTATTTTTTGCGGCTGGTTTG
>NW_021830505.1:0-4675 GCF_006345805.1 Octopus sinensis | reverse complement strand
GCAAAGCAATCAGCCACCTCTTATATTTGGGTGTCCTAAAAAATTGTACGCTACAAATGATAAATAGCTGGAAACACAACTACAGACAGTACATGGATTATCAAAGAAATAAACATGAAATTTGGCTTAGAAAAATGTGCCAAAGCATCCTTGAAAACTAGTTAAGAGCAGCAACATCACACTAGATAAAAAAATGAAATAAGAGAGTTAGACCAAAGCCAGACATACAAATACTTAGGAATAAATGAACTAGATACGATACAACACACACACACAAATGAAAGGGAAAATAAAAAAAGAATACTATAGATGAGTTAGTTTAATACTGAAAACAGAGCTCAATGCGAAAAAAAAAATTGGTTTCAAGACTCTTGCCGTCCTAGTTATAAGTTATAGCTACAATATCCTTAACTGAACTCTAAATCAACTAATCAAAATAGACAGGAAAACAAGAAAAATAATGACAGCATTTAGGATGCACCACCCAAAATCTGACATAGAAAGTTATATATACAACGTATTGAAAGTGGTAGAGGCCATCGAACTGCAAAAGCAAGGAAAACAAATATCCTCAAAACACAAAGAAAACAAAAAACTGTTTTCAGTCTTTAAGGAAGCTGACAAATACGAAAAAAAAAAAAAGAGATCGTAGTACCTAACAACTATGAAAAAAAAAATAAGAAGAAACAAGAAAAGCTGTAAAATAACTGAAATCCAAACTAAAACTGGAACAGCAACGGTTCATGATAAAACGATGGCAAGAAAAGCCCCTTCCTGGCAAATACTGGGTTAAATTAAACGCAAAAGAAATAGACAAGGCAAAACCCCAACAATGGCTGAGAAGCTCAGGACTCAAAGCAAAGGCTGAAGGATTTTTAATTGCAGCACAAGATCAAGGCCTCCCCACCAGGAATTGCCAAAACCATATAAGGTAAAGAAACATAACAAGTAACTGTAGAACATGCGGAGAAGGGCAAGAAACAATAAACCATATTGTCTCTGGCTGCCCATCTTGGCTAAGAAGGAATATATTTACAGACACGACAGAGTTGGGATCTATATATACTGGAGCTATGCCAACACTATGGAATAACAACAGAAAAAAGATGGTATAAGCACACGCCAGAAAAAGTCACAGAAAACGAGAAAGCAACCATACTCTGGGATATGCCAATATCCACAGATAGAGAAATTAAGCCCAATAGGCTAGATATAGTTGTAGAGATCATCAAGGAAAAAATACTTTCTAATTGATGTTCTTGAAGCATGATCGGTAAAACAAGTGTCATTTTAGTCGGCTGCCTGTAGACAGCTGACACTTTCCATCATACCCAGCAATATAAGCTGTGAGTTTTAAAACAACAACAACAACAACAACAATAATAATAATAATGTTTTCTTTATAGGTTACATGGGCCGAACACAAAACGAAAAGAGACAATACAACACAAGGGACAAATGGGGCTTGACACAAAACTTCGTGTATAAAATTGAAACAACAATTAACAATAAAATGCAACTATAAAATTCCTCAAAAGTGGGGAGTTTCACCCCAAAAAGTCATGCATACAGAGATTGATACGCTGATTCATAAAGTGAAAGAAATTGACTTGACAATGTTCTATTTTTCTGTTTTGATTCACCATCCTAATTTACGAAAATATTGTCCAACTGGTTCAAAGCTAGACATTTTAAATGACGGAGCTGCACATAGTTAAACAATTGCAATAAGTAAATAAATATAAAATATAAAATGCCTGCTATGAGAGATGAACAGATAAGTCTTCCTCAGTAAGACCCGATCGCAGAAGATAGAAGATGAGACAACTAATTTCTGTAAAACCTCTTACCGTGTCTGTCCCTTGATAACTCTTGGTAGAATTAATATATCATCTGGTTTAATACATTTACTTTTTATCCTTCTTGGATCAATTGGCGGAATTGTTAATGATCTAGGCAAGATATCATGAGGTTTCAGTTCTGCTTCGAATTCACACTGGCGCTGATGGCCAGGGATAATCAAGTGATGACGGTTGTACATTATCAAACCGACAACTGACCAGAGTGGACATGTAAGCCTACGGTTGATATGAATATACAAGCAATGGTAGGCTGAGCCTTTCTCCAATCGTGGACTGATGATGGTTGAATGCAATGGAAATAACACGTACATTTAAACCAGGTTTATCGTCTGAGGATTACTCGTTGAGTTCCTCCCTTTTTGCTTATCAGGGCGCTGCTCTTCCTTCTCTGACAGAGCAAATTAAACAAAAAAAAAAAAACAGAACAAAACAAAAACTAAACAAAACAAAGCCCTACGATTTTTCAAGATATAGATACACGATTATAGGCGTAGATTTTAGGACACATCGTGGTCGTGGTCCGGGTCACCGACGTCATCATCATCATCATCACCATCGTCGTCGTTATCCTCCTCCTCCTCGTCCTTCTCTTCCTGCTCCTCCCCATGACGATGATGATGATGATGATCATCTTCATCACCCTTTCATTCATTTATTAATTCATCCAATTCATTTGATATTTTTATTTTCCAATTTCAATTTTTTATTATTTATTTATTTAGTTTTCTTTGAATATAGTCGTTATTTTCTCAAATCCGTTCTGATATTTAATCGGATCTGCTGTGATTTAGAACATCGTTTTTATTTCAAAGAAGAGATTTAGTCGATTGTTTTTATCGAAAGGAAAATTAAATCTTCCACATTTACTTGGCGATCTTTATTTCTTTACTCAAATCGTATTTATTTTTTTATCAAAGACATGACAAATTATATGTATGTGTGTGTGTGTGAGTGTATCTATATACCTACACACACAGACACATGCACACACACACATAGATATTCACATACATACATACAACACACACACATATACATATATAAAAATGTATACACTTATATATTCACATACATAGATATATAAATATATAATACATATATGTATGTATGTATGTATGTATGTATGTATGTATGTATGTATGTATGTATGTATGTATGTATGTATCTATATATGTATATATATATATACTCACACACTTATATATATGCATATATATATATATATATATAATGTAAATATATATTCATGCGTGTTTGTGTATTTGATTGTGTGAGTGTGTGTATGCGTGTGTGTGTCTGTGTGTGTGTGTTTTTACAACATGTGTATATTGGTAAAGTCACTTCAATATGGTGGACTTGTACTTACTTTTAGATTTCTTAAAGAATTTTCTGAAATGTTTGCATTTATTGACAATTTCTGTTTAAATACTCTCTGTGCATTTTGAGACTCTTTAGGGTGTAAATCATACACGAATTAAATATGTAGAAAGCTTGTGTCTCATCAATGTACAGCTTGCGTCGTCCCAGCATCTTCGTGTGGCAGTCTAATTCATCCAATTTCAAGTGTATTTGGAGTTAGGTGGATTATTCTCTTTTCATATTTCAGATGCTGTTTAAACTTACCTTCCGCCCTTTACTCACAATAATTCGGTTTTCTTTGGTAGATAGAACCTTGACTTAGTAAATAATTGCTTATGTATTGCAGAACAAATTGAGACGCGTGCATCTAGTTTTGTTTCTGCTATAGTTTAGTCCTCTCAGTTTAACGAGAATTATTGTAATTATATCATTCCTGTTTAATGTGTAACTATAATAAAGTCCAATCTGTTTATATTAAACGATTTGTTTTATGAGGAGTTCCTATTAAGAGCTAGTTTATCGGAAAATATTTATTGCTAAAACTCCAGGGATTATTTGGCAAATTACATTTGACGTTTAATGAGAAAAAGTAAATTGAACTTTTTCTGTTAGCATCTGGCAAAAGATTATGGTTGTAATATGTCTTATCTTTATGCTCGCTTGTTGTTAGTGTGATATTCTTGTAAAGGGCAGTTATACTGAAGATATCATTATTTGAATATAAGTTAGAAATTATTCGACTAATATTTGTGGTCATATTTTTGAAAACTATCGGTGGATAGCCGGTGTTAATGTAGGTGAGTTTGCATATACTCAGATGAAACGAAAAATCTGTAGCCATGTACGTTAAAGTCATATAAAAATATTTCCCAAAGCTACAAAAAATCCCATGAAAGTTAGTTAAATGTTTCTTAGGCCTAACTGTTGAACATTTCTTCATTGACTAGAATAAATAGAGCGTCGGAAACAATGTCTTGCAGTATTTATATACTTTCCTTTAAATTCTGAGTCTAAAACTCACCGGGTTTGACTCTTGGAGATGACTACACTAACGGTTTGTAAGCGGATAAAAAATGTTCCATTGAGACTGCAGAGTCCTTCACAGCCTGACTGAACCTCCCTACTGAAAAACAACTGGATAATTCAACTTCTCTCTCTCTTTGAATCATGTCCAAGTACGAGAAATGAAAGGCAGTCGGAACTGTAAGGGTCTTTGCTCCAACCTAGGTTGTGGCTTGTCACCTATTTGATGAATAGACCCTCTTCTAGAGGTACAAAGAAAAACAATAACACACACATGAGCTGCACAGAAACTAATAAGGTAAGAATAAAAGCATTGATTTATGTCATTTAGGAAGAAAATATTATGTAACATACGTGACACAAAAAACAATATTATATGCGAAGTCAGTAACGAAAGATAAATCCAAGACTGCTTTTTATTCCATTTCTTT
>NW_021830504.1:0-4642 GCF_006345805.1 Octopus sinensis | reverse complement strand
CCCATAATAGATAAGAAGGTATGGTTGTCGCTTCAAGATGCCACATCTTTTGTATTTCAATTCCCAAGTTCTTATATTTACTTAATTTGTCCAATTCCTTTACAGATATATTTTTATCAGTGAAAACAGATCTATTAGTCTATTTTTTCTCATCTTTAATGACTATGTCTGGTCGATTAGCCAGGATCGTTCAGTCGGTGTTGACTGGAAAATCTCAGAGGATCCTGACATTTTTACCTTCGACGACAAGCACAGGATGATGTTCATACCAGTAAGCAGGAATACTGATTTTGTAGGGTTTACCTCTTTTCCAATGTAAATACCGTCCTAATCTATCGTGGAGACTTCTACATTCGTTTGGTGTCAACAAGATGGTCTATTCTCTCATAGAAACAAGATGGTCTATTGTTTCATTAAATTTATCAGAGAATCTGTATTCAGGTTCAGAACCGTTTTGAAGAACGTTAGCCTGGTAGTTTTTGGCAAGCAAGCTTTGATCTTGTGCCGCCAATATGAATCCCCTAGTCTCTGCTTTCAGTCCTGAGATTGTCAGTCACTGATGGACTGTTACTTGGTCTTCATCGGCATATCGGCTTCGAAGTATATACTGTCCATACAGTATTATTATTATTATTGTTATTATTATTATTGTTGTTGTTGTTGTTGTTGTTGTTATTATTACTATTATTATTATCATCATCATCATCATCATCATTATTATTATTATTATTATTATTATTATTATTATTATTATTATTATTATTATTATTATTATTGAGTGAGAGAGCAGTGCATGCCATCGAAGTAACATTGGGGTACAAATATACGAAGCCCAATATACCCATCATGACTAACCCGTCTAATAAGGGTATACCAGGCTCATGCATCACAACCATATTTGTGCGATATGGTTATCTCATATCAAGATAAACAGCGCATGATCTTGCAGGTGGAGCACAGTTAGAATTTTCGACAGGTTAAGTAGCTCATACCACTCAACAGTTTCTGAATGAGGATTGTTTAAGGATGTTTAACGAAACACCCATGTTTCCAGAGGTGAATAATCCAAACCCCAAAGAATCCCTCTCAACACATGGCTATGATGCTGCCCCACTACTTCTGCTCGTGATCAGAGATGCATATATCGTCATCGTCTAAGGGACATGTTCAACTGGTTAAGGTCAAGCAACGGAAATGTAAACCTGTGGTATTGAGCAGAATATTGGTTGTGGCCCATCTTTTATACCAAGACAAAACAATGTACATGATAACACTTCCAATCATTTGAGAAGCCATTATTATCATTATTATTATCATTATTATTATTATTATTATTATTATTATTATTAGTCGTAGTAGTAGTAGTAGTAGAAGTAGTAGCAGTAGTAGTAGTAGTAGTAGTGATGGTGGTGGTGTTATTGTTGGTGGTGGTGGTGGTGGTAGTGGTGGTTGTGGCGGCGGCGGCGGCAGCGGTGGTGGTGGCGGCGGTGGCGGCGGTGGTGGTGGTGGTGGTGGTGGTGGTGCTGGTGGCGGCGGTGTTGGTGGTGGTGGTGGTGGTGGTGGTGGTGGTGGTGGTGGTGGTGGTGGTGGTGGTAGTAGTAGTAGTAGTAGTAGTAGTAGTAGTAGTAGTAGTAGTAGTAGTAGTAGTAGTTGTGGGGCTTCTTATTCCTGTGCGATCGGGAACCCTTGTGGTCAGCAGATTTCAAATATATTTACTACTACAAACGATCAATGAGAGAGTTAACCTCGGCCTTGGAAAAGATCAACTCACCTTGTTCTGTTTTAATTACTGATAGGAAAATAATAATATACATATACTGATATTTCCAACGTTAAGTTTTTCTTTTCTTTTTATAAGTTTTGCAGCGATTTACAGTTTTTGTAATTATGCATTTTGTATACATAACAGTTCCCTACCTCCTTAGTTTTTATCGTGCGTTTAATAGTGTTGCTGCTACAAAAAGGCGTGTTTACATATTCGAATATTCAGGGAGATAAGAAGGGCAAAATTTTCACAGAAAATCGTGGTTTTATTAAACTTTTTAAATTTGCTAAAGGTGATCGTTTGTGTTTCTGACCAGAGAAAACCTTAGTGATTTTGCAAGACAAGGATGTTAACATTTTCCAATACTCAGGGCGAAAGTGAAGGGTAGGTATTCACAGAAGTTTTTAAAGATGATCGTTTGTGTGGTCGGCCAGAGAAAACTGTACATATGCAAGTTCTTAAACTTATTTTGAAGGAAATTTAAGATACTCACAAGAAATTGTAGATATTCCTGTTTTTTAGTGTTATTTTTCAGTTGTTCTTATGAGTTGTACTAGTGTTTCTTCGTCTTGGTGGTGGTGGTGGAGGTTGTATGATGGTAGTGGTGATGATGATAATGATAATGATGCTGATGTTGATAATGATGACGATGATGATGTCTCTTGCGGGCAATTTTGTAGTTTGTTGATTCATCGACGGAAATGCACCAGATTCCCTCCCCACCTATTAACAGTAAACATAGAGTAAAACACGAGTTCAACACAGCAGTGTAGTCATCTAAGCCATACTAGTATGGAAAAACGGATGTAAAAACGAAATAAATGAAGGAATGAATACATACACTCACACACATATGAGCACATACACATATGAGCACACACACACATATATATATATTTAAAATGAGGGTGAGAAATTAGATATTAATTTAATTAACTTCGATATCACACCAGTGGTCTAGCATATAAAAAAACTGAAGGTTCAGTAAAATTGTATTATATACATATTAGAGGGAAACCACTATGTGGACAATCTTATGCTAGAAATAGATCCGCTATGGTCCTACCACTAAGAAATGTTCTCAAGAAAAATTTAGCAAAACAACCAAGATGTAATCGAGCAAGACAAAAGAAAAAGCAATAAAAAATTACGTAATATGTTAATAGTGAAACATGTATGCGAATAATCCATGGGTCGAACGTGTTATAAGGTTCACAGATAACAGCTGGACTCGTGCAGTTGCCGAATGGTATCCAAGAGCTCGAAAAAGCCAATTGGAAGGTTTCCACGACGATGGGAAGAGGATTAATCAAGCAATTTGTGTCATGATGGAAAAGAATGGCGCAATCAAGACAGAATTGGAAGCGGTGCATGTGACCAATGCTGCATGTCAGATGGCCTGGCCGATACTGTGATGCTATGTTGTAGGTATACATATATACATACCAGACAACATTTTTCTGATTATCAATGTAGATGGGAGAAAGAAGAGATTAATCACTTGCAGCCCGCCTATGAGCTACAATTGTCTTATTCACTGCTCCCCTTTTATGTTGCTCATAGTGAACGGATTTGGTTGACTCAAGGCTGACAAGATGGTGGCTTAGTTCCGATATCATTCGCTGAGGCTTTTTTAGACAAAATAATACGTTTCCCTGTTCTGTGGTCGTTCACTGTAAGCTATGACTTCCATCTTGAACTATGTACAAGTGTTGGTTTTTACCTTGGGTTTGGAATGTCAACGTTATTTTAGAGACTGTACCTCACGAATTGATGTTCCAGCCATCTGCGCTCCAACTATTTGTTCTGATTGGAAAACAAGTAGGTCATGCACTTTTACATATTTCAATATAAATAGCTGCAAAACAGAAAAAAATAAACACAGAGGGCTACACCACGAGGTGCATAACACACAATGCATGGGAACGCGTATACGTAAAGACTAAAACAGTTTGAAATTAGTCATATTGCCAATAAATTAAAGTGGTGTTTCTGTTACTTTGTCTAACCTCTGTATACACTCATTATATATATATATATATATATATATATATATATATATATTCATATATACATATATATGTGTGTGTGTATGCATTTATGAATGTTTAGTATTGTATATAAGTGCATATATGAATATATGTATAAACATTTGTATATATATATATATATATATATATACGTATCTAAATATAATATATATACACTTATATTTACATATACGCATATACATACATGCATACATACATATATACCTACATATATACATTTGTATGTATATATATATATGTATATATATATATATATATATGTGTGTGTGTGTGTGTGTATGTGTGTGTGTGTGTGTGTGTGTGCGTGCGTTTATGAATGAATTGTATTTGTATTTATATGCATATATGGATATATGTATAAATATTTATATATATATATATATATGTGACGTAAAAAATAATTGAAAATACTACAATTTAGAAAGATTTGAAACGATGTATAATGCGAACAATGAAAAAAAAAGAAATGAGTTTGGGGTGCAGATACGTTACTAAAAAATAAAGGAAAAGCTAATAGAGATATTCTTAAAATATATACATATTTTGTAAATACACACAAAAAAAAGCCATCAAAATACATAAAAGCAAAGCAAAGAAAAAAGAACATTTTATGTGGGTTGTCTTCGAATTTGTCTGTTTGTGAGTTTCTTAAATATGAAGAATTTCGTGAAGAAATGACACACAATGTGTTGCTTCACCATTCTTTCAAGATGTTCGATTTTGTCTCTCTCTTTCACTTTATCTGTCTCTTTCTTTCATCATCTGTCTCTCTCTCTCTCTCTGTCTCGTATCTTTCTACTTTATCTTCTCCATCTGTCTCTTATCA
>NW_021830502.1:0-4678 GCF_006345805.1 Octopus sinensis | reverse complement strand
GTAAGTAAAATTACATAATTTATTAACGGTGAAACAATTGTATGGGGTTAATCTATATTGTGTATTGAATTATTCTTGAGAACAATTCTTAGGGATTGAGTCCCTTTGCGGATCTATATCTAGCGTAAGAGCGTCCACATAGTGGATTCTCTATTATAGTTTGGTGTATGTGTATATACATATATATATATATATATATATATATATTATATATATATATATATATATATATATATATATATATATATATATATAATATATACATATATATACACATACACATAATATATACATATCTATCTATCTATCTATCTATCTATCTATCTATCTATCTATCTATCTATCTATCTATCTATCTATCTATCTATCTATCTATCTATCAAGTTATCTATATGTATGTATGCATGTATATATATATATCAGTAAGATAAAAATTTCACTTTTAATACTTTCAGTATTTATTGTTTCAGTATTAAAACGGAAATTATCTCACATTACTATAAAGATGTTATTGCTTCACTTTTGACGCGTAATACTGAAATAGTGTAAGAGATAAGAGATTGCTCTAGGATCGCATTCACCAAGAAATTTTTGGCCTGTGGCACTGAATAGACCCTAAGTAAGGCATGTGTAAAATTCGAATGAAATCTGTTGGGTAGTTCTCGAGTTTTAGCGGTGCATACATACATACAGACAGGCAGACACACACACATTCTCATTTCTATACATATACATATGCGTATACGTATATTGCGCGCGTGCGCATGTATGTGCGTGTGCGTGTGATAAAAATTAGCTGAATAGTGAATATGACCATTGCTTTGAGCTGCAATGAGATAGCTCTTTATCCAAACCGGTGATCTGTAACTTTTACTACAGCTATCATAGAAAAGTCACTTTTCATTTAAATGCGGAATCATAACAATGAGCATTGTGCACAGATATGTATCTCTTCATACCACAAAGAGAAAAGGCAAAATTTTGTGTATAGTTTTGGCAAACATATTCTGTCAAGTAGCGATATAATATAATATAATATAATATAATATAATATAATATAATATAATATAATATAATATAATATAACATAATATAATATAATATATATTAATATAATATATTAATATAATTAATATAATGTAACATAATATAAGATAAATAATATATAATATAATATAATATAATATAATATAATATAACATATATAATATAATATAATATAATATCATATTATATTATATTATATGGTATGATGTGTTATAATTTATACTCTTGAAGAATATTCAGCATTACCGGGAAAATAAATTAGGTAGTTTTTACCAATTTGTTGAATGTGATTGTAATTTTGTGTAAATTTATCACTTCCAAATCTTTTTTCATTTCTTATATATATGTACCACATATATTCAAATATGTACACACACAAACAGAAGCCCATCATATATGTATGTATGTATGTATGTATGTATGTATGTATGTATGTATGTATGTATGTATGTATGTATGTATGTATGTATGTGTGTGTATGTGTGTGTTTGAGTGTGTGCATACATGTATATATATATCGTTGTGCACATGTGTGTCTGTGTTTTTATTTATCTCCCGTCTCCGTTTGACAACCGGTGTTGTGTTTCGTTTACATACCCGTAACATAGCGGTTCGGCAAAATACAACGATAGGTACCAGACTTAAAATGTAAGCACAGAGTCGATTAAAGGCGATGCATCAGCAGTTCATTGACTAAAACAAGAAAAAAAAAATCTATAGACGTAGGAGTGGCTGTGTGGCAAATAGCTTGCTTACCAACCACATGGTTCTGGGTTCAGTCCCACAGTGTGGTACTTTGGGCAAGTGTCTTCTACTATAGCCTCGGGCCGACCAAAGCCTTGTGAGTGGATTTGGTAGACGGAAACTGAAAGAAGCCCGTCGTAAATACGTACACACATGCACACACACACATACCACACACACACATATATATATATATGTATGTGTGTCTGTGTTTGTCCCCCCCAACAACCGATGCTGGTGTGTTTACGTCTCCGTAACTTAGCGGTTCGGCAAAGAGACCGATAGAATAAGTACTAGGCTTACAAAGAATAAGTCCTGGGGCGATTTGCTCGATTAAAGGCGGTGCTCCAGCATGGCCACAGTCAAATAACTGAAACAAGTAAAAGAGTATAATTAGATTTTACAGTAATGGCCGATTTGAAACGATTATTTGTTTAACTTCCACTTTGATTTAGTGCAGTTTCGTTTCGCTTTGTCCGCTACATATGTATACCGGCATGCCTCATTTTACGTTGTTTCGAGTTGCGATTTTTCGACTTTACGTCATTCTTTAAAAAGAAATTAATGAAAAAAATTAACATTAAAACTTCAGTCGATTTATCCGACTTTATGACGATCTCAGTGAAAAAGCATAAAATTGTTTAAAAAAGTATAGAAAGCAATGTGGAAGTGGAAAATCAGATAAAATACATGTGAAAATATGTACAAACCATTTATTAAAACAGACGTAAGCTAATAAATTTTTTTTAAATGATTTTTCGTATTACGTCGTTTTTCGAGTTAAGTCGCTTGTCTTGAAACTAAACGGAAGTTGAGGTATGCCCGTAAAGAAAGTTCATAAGATCGCCCGTTTCTTAAGATAGTCGAGTTGAAGGAGATTTATTATAGCTATTTACATATCTTTCAAATACGAGGTCCGAGGTGCTATCAAAAACTTCCGGAACTAGTCATGTTTAATAAAAAATGTTTTATTCATCTAAGTTTTAACATCATCTAATTCGAAATAGTCACCTTGTGCAACAATATACCGGTTCCGACGTTCCTGCCACTTTTGAAATCCGGCCTAGAAGTCGTTTTCCGTAAGCGAATCGAAGACAGTCTGCGATTCGCTCTTGATCTCGACAATTGTGTTAAAAGAACGACATTTGAGCGCCATTTTCATCTTGGGGAAGAGATGAAGTTCATGGGAGTTAAATCTGGCGAATAGAGCGGGTATGGAAGAGATACCATGTTGGTTTCGGAGAGAAACTCACGAATGTAGAGAGCTTAGTAACAGGGTACGTTGTCGTCAGGAAGAATCCAATTCTTCGTGCTCAACAGATCCGGTCGCTCTCGCCGAATGACCTCCCCCAAACGCTTCAAAACGTCGCAATAGAACTTTCGATTTACAGTCTGGTCCTGATAGGGGGTGGGGTGGGAAGAATTCTCGATGGACAATACCGCGGATGTCGAAAAAGAACGATGAGCATGCTCTTTTTCTTTTTATTACCCACTAGGGGCTAAACATAGAGGGGACAAACAAGGACAGACAAAGGGATTAAGTCGATTACATCGACCCCAGTGCGAAACTGGTACTTAATTTATCGACCCCGAAAGGATGAAAGGCAAAGTTGACCTCGGCGGAATTTGAACTCAGATCGTAGCGGCAGACGAAATACCTATTTCTTTACTACCCACGAGGGGCTACACACAGAGGGTACAAACAAGGACAGACAAACGGATTAAGTCGATTATATCGACCCCAGTGCGTAACTAGTACTTCATTTATCGACCCCGAAAGAATGAAAAGCAAAGTTGACCTCGGCGGAATTAGAACTCAGAACGTAACGGCAGACGAAATACGGCTACGCATTTCGCCCGGCGTGCTAACGTTTCTGCCAGCTCGCTGCCTTCAGAGATGAGCATGCTCTTGAGTGAGCTGCAGCTCTGTCATGCCTTCTTCGGTCGTGGAGATGAAAGACTCTTCCATTGTGACGACTCCTACAGAGCCGTACTCGTAGCAGACTTCCCAGGGTTAACGCAAAATTTCACGTTGCTCTTTGTTCCAGCTTCCTCTCCATGATAAAAATTGCAGACTACAGCATACATGTGATCACAAAAACACAAATTTCACAACTTGCGAAGTAAACACAGCGATGTCACTCGGCACACTGCCTCATAAAGGTCACTGCTAGCTCTCACTGCGCACGCAAGTTGTGATTTGTTGGGGCGCTACAGAACTAGTCCATAACTTTTCATTGATGTACCAGACACATACTAGGGCTAATTCAATCTATTGGACTCTTTCTATCGCATTGCGACAATGCGAAAAAAAAATTGCTTTTTTCTTTGTTATTTTTTCCTATAGAAGCAGGCGTGGCTGTGTGGTAAGAAGTTTGCTACCCAACAACATGGTTCCGAGTTCAATCCAAATACGCGGCACCTCGGGCAAGTGTCTTCTATTATAAGTCTTGGGCCAACCAAAGCCTTGTGAGTAGATTTGGCTGACGGAAACTGAAAGAAGCCCGTCATATATATATTTGAACCGTTAACCCCGACACATTTGTTCTCTCTTTGTTTTTTCCCCCTCTCAATCCTTTCTGTTGAAGAGCGTAGGCTCGAAACTTCAAAAACTTTTCCATTCTTCCCGAGTGTTAAGCTAGCACACCTGCTTGTTGTTCCTTCATTTTCGTTCGTCTTTTGTTTTCTGCAAATTTGAACTATATATATATATCTTAAATTAATAATCTTTATATATAAAAGTAAGGTTGTGTGTCTGTCTCCTACGATTTAGATTCCTAACTACTCCCACATTTGCGGTGCAGTTTAACCAAAACCGGGTATCTTATAGTCGTGATTCATATCGATACCTTCTGGGTATTAGCGCGCGTCTACGATGAGTCTACGA
>NW_021830501.1:0-4701 GCF_006345805.1 Octopus sinensis | reverse complement strand
GTTTTTATGGATTTTTGGAAGGCCATAAAAAAGGCTGGGCTTGCATTTGAAAATGGTGATATAATCCCTTTCTTTTTCTGTGAGTCCCTGACCGTGTTGGCGTATGAGTGTGGTGAGGTTTCTGATTGTTTTTTGCTGTTTGTAGTTGTTAATAACCTCATAGAAAATGTTATTGTTAAGCATGGAGAACACTAGGTGTTTATAAAATTCCGTGTCCATAAGGACCACAGCACTCCCTTTGTCCGCTTCTTTGATGGTGAGGTTTTTATCCAGTTGTATGTCACGTAGGTTTTCCCATTCTTCCTTACTGAAATTGGATTTTACCTTGGTTTTGCTTGGGGTAAAGGGGAGACTCTGGATGTGTTTACAGAAATCGTCCAGTGTTTTATTTCTCCCTTTTGGTGGTAGGAAGTTGCTTTTATTTCTGATCAATGAATCGTCCCCATTGTTGATATCTGTCAAAGCTTCTGTTAGGCGAAGTTTTCTGCAGAATTCAGAAATGTCATCCTTGACCTCCGGGGGGTTGGGTGTTCTTGGGGTGGGTGTGAATTTCAAACCTCTTGCTAGGATGTTGATTTGGGTTGGTGTCAGTGTTTTGCTGGAGAGGTTTATAATTTTTGTTTTCTTATTTTGGGTCTGTGTTAGCGGTGGTGTTTGTATTTTTCCCCTCTGTCTAAAAAATGGTTGTTGAGGTAAGGGGTGTATTCTTTGTTAAAGTTCTGGTTGTATGTGTAGGAGTGTTTTTGGGTGGGGAGGTTGGAGGGGGGTAGGTAGTTGTCGTATTTGTGTTGGTATGGAATGCGATGGTGTAAGGGTTTGTGAGAAATGCGATGGGTTTGTGGGTGTGTGACTGGTAGATTGTATGGGGGGATGTAGGGGGGTATGTAGTTGTGGTGATTGGGTTCGTGTGGGATGTGAGGGTTTGGAGATCTGTAGGAGATGTGGTAGGAATGTGGTTGTTGGATGGGTGGACTATAGGGGGTTCGTTGGGTGGGTCTTATATGTATCGGTGTGGGTAGGATGCCTTTTTGTTATTAGTGTGAGGGAGGGGAGCCTTGAGGGGGGGATAATTTCTAGTGTATGGGAGGTTCTTGAAGGTTCTAATCGGTGGGGGAGGGGTGTTAGAGTGATTGGAAAACCAGGTTTTGTGGTGGGTCTTGTTTGAGATGTTTCGGGGGGGAAAAGGTTTTTTATATGGTTGGGGGAGGTTGTGTCCTGTTAGGAGGGGGTTTGGAGAGTATGTGTATTTGAGGTGCGGTTTGGAATGGTGTTTATGGGGTACAGTGGAAGTCTGTGTTGTGGGTACTTTTATGAATGGGTTTTTGGATTTATGGTTTAATATGAATTGTGTTTCATAGTTGAGGAAGAAATCTTTGTTGTTTTCCCAGCGTTTGAGGGAGGTTCGTTCTTCCTTTTCACATTCATCTTTCCATAGTTTAATAACAAGTTCGAGGGGCTGTTCGTTGGTGTGTGAGGTTAGTTCTAGAAGTATCTCATCGTCTATTTTTGTGTATTTTTGTTCGTGGTTTTGTGCTCTGAGTTTTAGAAGTTCTACTTCGGTTTTCATTTTTTCCAATGTTAGTTTTTCTCTTAGGGAGCGTTGTTTTTCAGGTTCGTCTGGGATGTGTTTGATTTGGAATTTTCGGGGTAGTATGATAGGGGAGGAGTTTAACCATTTGTCGTAAATTTCAGCTTTGTTTTGGTTTTTGAGCATGTTCCAGAAGAGAAGTTTTCTGTTGTGTAGTTTCTTAGTCCAAGTAGTGATGATCTGGTTTTTAATGCGTTGTGCTGGGGTTGAAATGTGTTCCTTCTGTGTGTTGAGTGGTGTCTGAGGTCTCTTTGGCGTTGAATTGGTAAGTAGAGTTTTCAGTGTAGTGTTGATTTCATTTAGGTTTACATCTATCTTATCCGAAAGTAGAGTTTTCAGTGTAGTGTTGATTTCGTTTAGGTTTACATCAATTTTATCCGAAAGTTGTTGATGATGGTTGTTTTCTGAGTTGTCCCGGGATTGAAGGAGAAGTTCGTCAATTTTTTTGGAGAATGTAAGTAGATGTGTATTGAGTACTTTGAGTTCTTTTAGAATGGTCTTATTGGTGACTGTCTCTGTAAGAGTGCTCTTGTTTTTCGGAGGCATTCTGAATCACACGTGTGGTAGAGGGTACAGATCAATAAATGGTGGGGTTGTGTTGACCGCACGTGGAGAAATGATAAGTAAGGAAAAATTCTTTTAAAAATGCAGAATGCTCAAATGAAAGAAAATTTTAATAAAATGAGAAAATGATAAAATATATAAATATATATTTATTCAACCGGTTTTCGTCATTGTATGACTTGTCAAGAATATTTATGTTTTAAGAAGTTATTTTAAAAATTAGAAAGGGGAAAAAAAGAAAATTGCATTGTTTTTTGTAAAAGAATAATGATAAAAATGTACAAAAATTAAAAAATAAGTTCTCCGATACATTGTGAGTTCGTTGTGTATCTTGAGTTTTATGGTTGTTTACCAAAAAATTACCTTGAGGTGTTAAGATCCAAAGGGATTAAGAGCATGTGATGTGTTGTGTTGTTAAATTCAGCATGTTGCAGGACAGGAAGTAGTAGTAATTGTGGTCCTGGTTCTTCAGTTCCTGTGTTGTGGGTAAGGGGAGACAACTCTTTTGAGTTCTTCAATAAAACCCAAATTATAAAACTATCATTTTAGCTTCATTTGCATTATCTTTTTTATATAATTGCTTGTTAACTTAACTTTCAGATTTTAACACTTTATTTATATTATTTTCTAATAATATAAATCTGCATAGACAATTGCATTTCAAATTGTCATATCATTTATAATAAAAATGATAGTAATAACAACAATAGTAAAATGATATTTAAAGAATATAAGTTTTAGCTTGAAGTGATGAATGCATGGTATCTTTATATATTTGTGTTAGTCCATCCATGAAGAGTGAGGTAGAGAAAGGAAGTTTGATCAACGAGGAGTTTGCATATTAAGTTGTGTTTGGAATTTTTCAATAAAGAGATTCTCCTTGTTAATTCTCTCCTGTGTGGTGATCCCGTCTTTACATTGATAGAAGGGGAATATATAGAATTTGGGGTTTAAGTCTTTAGCACATGAGTCTAAGTGGTCACTTAGTGGAATTTGTCGGTATTCCGGGAGATTTATTTGTTCTTTATGCACCGTTACTCGTTTACGTAACGGGAGACTCGTTTGTCCAACATAATTATGTTGGCAACCAGCGCATGTGAGAACGTAGATAAGGTTCTCGGAGGAACAGGAGAAGTTAGTCTTGATTTTAAACTTCGTACCTTGTTTGAAGGTAAATTCAGAGCCTTCAAGTAGAAAGGGGCAGGTACCACAGTTTGAGCGTGCACATTTTTTTACTGTTGGGGGTGGATGTGGTGTGTGAAGTTTGGCATTTGTCAAGAGTTTTTTTAAAGATTTGTGTTGCCTTTTGCATTGAGGATTTTGTGTGTATTTATAATGTTTTTCATTTTTGGGTCTGTTGACAGTAGACTGAGGTTTTGTATGATTGTGGTGTATGCTTCGATATTTTTGGGGTTGTGGGTGGAAATGTATGGAAGTATTTTGAGGTTGTGTGTGGTGTTAGGTTGGGTGGTTTTCAGTGTAGTGTTGTCTAGTTCTTTGGCGCGTTTTATTCCATACTCTATAAGGGTGGAGGGATATTGACGTTGTAATAGTGTTTTTTTGAGGTCTTGAAGGCGTATTTCTCGTGTTTTTGGATCCGAGACAATGGTGCATACCCTTTTAGCTAAATTGAAAGGGATATTTGTCTTGGTGTGTTTTGGGTGGCATGAACTAAAGAGGAGGTATTGTTGTGATAAATTGAAAGGGATATCCCTTTCAATTTAGCTAAAAGGGTATGCACCATTGTCTCGGATCCAAAAACACGAGAAATACGCCTTCAAGACCTCAAAAAAACACTATTACAACGTCAATATCCCTCCACCCTTATAGAGTATGGAATAAAACGCGCCAAAGAACTAGACAACACTACACTGAAAACCACCCAACCTAACACCACACACAACCTCAAAATACTTCCATACATTTCCACCCACAACCCCAAAATATCGAAGCATACACCACAATCATACAAAACCTCAGTCTACTGTCAACAGACCCAAAATGAAAAACATTATAAATACACACAAAATCCTCAAATGCAAAAGGCAACACAAATCTTTAAAAAAACTCTTGACAAATGCCAAACTTCACACACCACATCCACCCCCAACAGTAAAAAAATGTGCACGCTCAAACTGTGGTACCTGCCCCTTTCTACTTGAAGGCTCTGAATTTACCTTCAAACAAGGTACGAAGTTTAAAATCAAGACTAACTTCTCCTGTTCCTCCGAGAACCTTATCTACGTTCTCACATGCGCTGGTTGCCAACATAATTATGTTGGACAAACGAGTCTCCCGTTACGTAAACGAGTAACGGTGCATAAAGAACAAATAAATCTCCCGGAATACCGACAAATTCCACTAAGTGACCACTTAGACTCATGTGCTAAAGACTTAAACCCCAAATTCTATATATTCCCCTTCTATCAATGTAAAGACGGGATCACCACACAGGAGAGAATTAACAAGGAGAATCTCTTTATTGAAAAATTCCAAACACAACTTAATATGCAAACTCCTCGTTGATCAAACTTCCTTTCTCACCTCAC
>NW_021830500.1:0-4694 GCF_006345805.1 Octopus sinensis | reverse complement strand
TGTAAGCTGCATATCACTCAAACAGACATTACTTGATAAGGAAATATATCATTATCCAAAATATACCGCACACTTCAGTCAAGAACTACGTGTGTGTGTGTGTATGTACGCCTGGATATCAATAAATAAATGTAAAGAAAAACTATCATTAGCGTTGCTTTTGATTTCTTGGTGGGTTTTTTTCCTATTTTATCGTGTTGCTTTTTGTTGTGTGTTTTTTTTTCTATTAATTTCATTTTTGTTACCTTTACGTTTAATTATTATTAACAAAATGCTATTAATTTCCTGTAGTGTTTTATAGATTTCATTACAAAGTTATCTCTTTCTCAAGATTATACATCAAAAGAACTCTATAACTTATAATGGCGTACGTTGAATCGCCGTCGTTGTTGAAATCGAGATTCCACTATCGCAGTATTCTCCAATTTCGATGAATTTCAAGCCTCATATAACATGAAGAAATTAAAATACATTTCAGAACAAATTAACTTATCTGACCCAATCCTAATTATTTTCCACTTTATTCTTTAGATATATATTTCTTTGGAAATGATATTTTAATTGAATATTTTTCCTTATCTTAAAGCAATTAATTTTTTTTTATGGACATCTTGTAATACGTCTAGCTGATCAATAATAATAATAATAATAATATAATAATAATAATAATAATAATAATAATAATAATAATAATAATAATAATAATAATATTAATGATGATGATGATAATGATGATGATGATGAATAAAAATAATAATGATGACGACGACGATGATGACAATGATTACGGTGATAGTGGTAGTATTAGTAGTAGTATTAGTAGTAGTAGTAGTATTAGTAGTAGTATTAGTAGTAGTATTAGTAGTAGTAGTAGTAGTAGTAGTAGTAGTAGTAGTAGTAGTAGTAGTAGTAGTAGTAGAAATGATTGAAACATATGGAAGGAAACACAAAATAGAAAATAGGCGTTTGAAAGGCTCTGTGGTTAGTCATTGGACAAAACGATATATATATATAAGAGTGTTTGTGTTTTTATGATTGTATTGATATGCATATATGTATGTCTGTGAATATATGGTCATGTATGCCTGTGAATATATGGCCATGTATGTACAGTTATAAAAAAATTCTTAATATCCAGTCAAAGTGAAAATCAAATTATTAGACACGAGCTGCCCGCTGATATAGTCATAAGTAACATGCAATTGTCTTCCCAGTAGCAACATATGGATGCGAGACCTGGACACTAAAGAAAGCTGACAAGTAGAGATTTAATGCATTCGAGCTTTGGTGTTGGAGAAGACTTTTGCGGATTCCATGGACAGCGAGGCTCACCAATGGAAAAGTTCTTAAGCAGATGAGGCCGAAACTGTTGCTAGAAGCTAGGATCACCAAGCATAGATTGGCATATTTTGGTCATACTCTGCGGAGAAAATCCCTGGAGAAGGACATCATGCTCGGAATGGTCAGTGGCAAGAGAGGAAGAAGCCGACCAAGAAGCCGCTGGCTTGACACCATCAAGAGTGATACGGGAATGGACATAGCCAATCTGAAAGAAGCGGCCAAGGATAGAACTGGCTGGAGGACACTGATCCATCGAGTAACCGAGAGTCGACTTCAACTGAGCGGATAGAGAGAGATAGAACAATTCTTCATTTTCTGGTCTCTACTTGCTCTATTTACTTATGGCTGTCGACTTGTTAAACGACTATGACCATCACTGACAAATTATCCTGCTTGAGTGTCTTTCCTTGTTTTATTGTTATTTTTTCATTTTATTTTTTGTTTTCTGTTTCGTCATTTTTCAGTGACCATGGGGACTTTTTATCGATGGCGGTTAAAGCCGGCAAGTAACTTGTATATTTTAATGCAGCTGCGACATTTATTTTCGCGTATTGCAATCGGGCACTCGTTCTGTATAACACACAGGTTTTGTACATTCTTCTATCTTGTGGGCCCAGGTCGGCTGGAAAATTCCATGCCATCGCAAGCATGATCAGCTGAGAGTAAAGATATTGTCCAACCATCTCGCTCAGTCTACCCCCCTAGGTCTCTTATTGATGGGCTCAGCTTCAAGAATCCATCTTGCGATTCTTTCCCTCGACATTCTAGTCGCTTGTCCAGAGTCTTGGAGCTGTGAATTGTCAATGCAGAGAAGTAGCAGCTCGACCTCCAGAGACTGGCTAATCCTTGAGTTACGCAACTTGTTAAATAAATAACGTCACACCAAAGATATAATAAAACTAAAGTTTTTCTAATTTGGACGAAAGGCGAGCAGTGTGGATGTTATTAGTTGATAGAGTTATTAACTCGGGATGTAACAAGCTGGAATAAATAACAAGGCATTTCTCCGTCGGTCTAACGAATCTTAGTAACATATATGCACAATTGCTACTTACTTGTACTTGTACTTGTGGCGACATTCACCCTGGGCGGGTTGAGTCAGCTTCTTCTACTCATGGAAGAAGTTTCGTGGGAATATGTGGATTTCACAAGCGGTCCCCAACAATCCCGCATGTAGAGACATCCTGTTTGCCGCAGATTGTCCGCAGACGCAGGGACAGAACGACCGAGGAGCCGCCGGTTGCCGAAACAGACACTCCGAGGATTTTCACCAGGGCCCCGTCTGCCGGGTTGTGGCCCTAATACCACTCGGTGTCAGACCAATCTGCCTTGGTGGCCCTACCAGGAACCGAAGTTCCCGACAGCATAGCTCTGACACTACCCGTTGTCAGCATCCCCACCACGGTGAGGACGGGATGGACTTTTGCTGCACCTAGAAAGGATGACAATTCAGGACAAGTTATAAAGAGGTATCCGACATTCCTAGTACCACCACCACCACAGATGATGACCAATCAATTATCTTCGATACCGATGGGATGACCGGCCCCGCACCATATGTTACTAGGTGTGCGAATATGGTTACATCTCATGTTTGTTAAGATATTGGATCTGCCAGTATTTCTTTCGAGCGACGTTTTCTTAACTGCCAGTCGTCCTTCAGAGACCCGGAAAGACGGTTTGTCACGTCCTTGGCCGACCCTACGTGGTACCTCAAAGATCATGGCAGCGAGCTGGCAGAAACGTTAGCACGCCGGGCGAAATGCGTAGCCGTATTTCGTCTACCGTTAGGTTCTAAGTTCAAAATTCCGTCGAGGTCGACTTTGCCTTTCATCCTTCCGGGGTCGATAAATCAAGTACCAGTCACGCACTGGGGTCGATGCAATCGACTTAGTCCGTCTGTCTGTCCTTGTTTGTCCCCTCTGTGTGTAGCCCCTTGTGGGTAGTAAAGAAATAGGTACCTCAAAGATCAATGGACCTCGTGTGATATCAGGTGTAAATTAATTGATCATCCGGGCCCATATATTAATGGAAGTGGTCGTTGCAGAATCTGCATCTCAGAGAGAGCCAAAATTCTTAAGGACTATATGAAACCCTGCGCGTTAAATAGTCGTAAAGAAGTGTTTTCTAAAAGTGCCCATTTCAAACGGTACTTATTGGAAAGTTGGATCTCTCCGCTTGCAGGTTAGGCCTCTTCGCGTCTATAAGGATTGCTTTTTTTTCTTTCTCTCTGGTTCAGATGAGATAACTGGTTCTCATCAACGTATATCTCGATTTCTGAGCGTTTCTTCACTTCCGCGACGTAGAAATTTTTAATTTTTGTTTTTATAGAGTCTGACGAGCTGTCCACAAGGCTTTGGCTTCGTGAATACAAAACCTTGGCTAACTCTATGTCCAAGATATAAAATGGATGTTTCGAAATTGTTTGATATTTTTAACTTTTTTAAATTTTTAATGTATTTCGAATGACAGTAATGTGGTAAATTGTTGTGGATGGGAAACGCCCATTTCAAACCATAATTTTTCGGAACGATCATAAGAATTATCTACGCGTCTATAATATGTATTATAATTACCGAATGGCAACAGAGGGAAGTGTCTGCTACTGTTTCTGCATCTCTCCACAATAAGACTGTCCTTTTCCTTAATCACTCCTCTTTTTTGAAGACTTCTTGAATCGTCAAATTATGTCCCCTTCTCAAGTGAAGTTGGCCTTAATCAGTATTTGGTATTATTACACATCCGACACAGCGGGGATAATCTTAATAAATCAAGAAATCTTGTTTGTATGTACTGTCTTATACTCAATTGCGATATAATACATACATACAAACATACACATACACCCCTCCCCCACCATGTATGTATATATATATATATATAATATATATATATAGATATATATATTATATATATATAATAAACTTACTTGGAGAAAAGAACGAAACGACGCGAGGGCGCTCAGTCAAGTAATAATTTAATAAATAAAATATATGCATACATACATACATATATGTACGTACCTACATCAATATGTATATATACAAGCATATATATATATATATGATTATATATATATATATTAGTACAGGACACCACAAATAAACCTAGAACACAACGAGAAACGAAAACAAAAACAAACTAGGAAACGGACTTTTTTAACAACGAAAAAACAGAGTACAAGACAAACATACAAGGAATATTCCCCTTCATCAGCAGTCCCTGGTTCGACTCAATGCGTGTTTCGAAGGTAAGGACGAACACGATCCGGGCGAGCAGTCTTCCTGCAAAAGAATTAAATAAAATTCTTTGCAGAGGGGTAAAACAAGGAAAGAAAAAAAGGGACAAGAACA
>NW_021830499.1:0-4757 GCF_006345805.1 Octopus sinensis | reverse complement strand
GAGAAGAATGCATTCTACTAAATTGAAAACTTTCAGCATACATTTAACTATTAAAACTATTTGTGAGTTAACTTAAAGCCTACCTAGTCCTTAACTTCTTTCTTTCATTTGCTGTAGATTAATTTTACTACTATTTTGTTGTAGACATTATTCCAATGCTGATTTCTGTTTTCATCACAATTATCCTGTAATTGGCTTCATATGTGAATTACAAAGTTTTAAGTTATTGCCTGTGACCTTGAAGACAATTTTTGACAAAAGTATTGACTACAAATTTATGAAAAATAGTTATCTACTAAAGCGATACTAATAGCTAACTGGAACTTTATATATATGTTTTGCTTTCTTTTACTGTAGAAGAATAAAATGAGAGGGTTTAACTTAGCAGGAAGTGAATTCAGACGATCAAGTGCAATAACTAAATACAAGAGGTGATATCAAAAAATTCTTGGACTAGTTTTGTTTAATAAAAAAATAACTTATTTACCTAAGTTTTAATATCATCTCTTTTGAAATAGTCACCTTGTGCAGCAATATACCGGTCCCAGCATTCCTGCCACTTTTGGAATCTAGCCTGGATATGTGAGTCGAGGAACTTCTGCAATTCACACCTGATTTTAACATCAGTGTTAAAACGGTGACCTTTGAGTTGCATTTTTATCTTGGAGAAAAGATGGAAGTCCGCAGGTGCTAAATCTGACAAATAGGACAGGTGTAGAAGTGAGGAGTGAAGAGAGCTTGACAACAAGGTGTATTGTCATCGTAAAGAATCCAATTCTTCGTGCTCCATACATCCGGTCGCTTTTGCCAAATGTCCTCCCTCAAATGTTTCAAAGCATCATTGATTGTCCTCCGACAATCCTCATACACAAGCTGATGAATTTCCTCCACATTTCCATCAAATATGCTCATAGTAGGTCTTCCAGATCCATCATTCTCTTCCAGAGACATTCTTCCACTTTTGAAGCACCTGTGCCACTCAAAACATCGTGTGCAACCCATTGCTTCATCGCCATAAGCTTGCCAAAGCACGCTTAATGTCTCCAACTTCCTGTCCATGACAAAAATCGCAGACTACAGCATACACATGATCACAAAAACACAAATTTCACAACTTGCAAAGTAAATACAGTGATGTCACTCAGTACACTGCGTCATGAATGTCACTGCTAGCTCTCACTGTGCATACAACCATGTGCTGCCATCTATTGGTATGCTACAGAACTAGTTCAGGAACTTTTTGATACAACCACATACAAAATATTTTGACCAATGCCCTATTATTTTTAACAACTTCATAACCTTGACAGATAATAACATCTCCAATAAACAAAGTAAACAGAAGTAAGATTGACTACACCAAAGAAAAATCACCAACAAAATAATCTCAGGAAAAAAAACCTCATTAAGTACAACAATGTATATAGTAAATAATTTGAATATTTATGCATATTAATTTCAATATATAATTGTATAGAAAATTAACTTCAAAGACACCATGTAAACAAATAACAAAAAATAAAGAAGAAAAAGAGGGGCTGAGAGAAAAGTCATATAAAAAAATGTTAAATGTGAGTGTTTAATATATCTTCAAAGATACAAATAAACAACTTAAATTATAATACTAAGTCAGGCAATATAAAATCAAACATCAGCTTTGAATGACACTTTATTCAACCGTGGTCGAAAGTGTCTTCTTGTCTTAAGCTCTGATTTTCTGCCTGTTCTTGTCAGAACCTTTGAAATGGAGCATCAAAATTTTGATCCCTTTCACACTTATAAAATGTTGAGTAAACTTAAAAATTTGTCATTACTGTTTTAGCTGGGAGACCAAACTAATAGTTTTGGTAACCCACTAAAATAAACATCAAAAATCAAAAGGAGAAAATAAACAGCTTTGCAAGTTTAACTCAGTGTTTACTGAACAAGATAGGTGCAAAATTTAAGAAGCAACTTGTTAAAATATACACATCTGTGAGGAGACATGAACAAGAATAGCAAAAATCTACTATACCAAAACAACTTGGTAATACATACATGACAAATGTTCTATGAAGAAAACACGAGATTGCTGTATAATTCAACATAAATGTGAAACGACATTAAACATCAAATAAGGTAAATGAAGGAATGCTAAGTCATATTCACTTACTGAGTTTACATGCACAAGGATGAATTACAATGCTGTCGTCGGCATTAGATGCAGTAAAATATGGCCCAGACCGTGATTACCAGCAGTAATTAACTATTTAATGGTTTTAGTAAATTTATACTGAAAAAGTAAGCATCATACTGTCCAGCATAAATAAAAGTCAACTTCATTATATTTTTTCTGTAAAAACCTATTCTGACATTAAATGAGTCAGCTTTCGGTATGAATGTTTACATTTGTATGTCATTTTTCAACAAAAAGATTTCTAAAAAATCCTGGAAACGATCTACTCATGTAATTTACACACCTGCTAAAGTTTATTTTTGTTTCTGCCAAAAAAATGTGCATAAATTACATGGGTTTTTACAGTATTCACCTTACTGACAGGTCAAAAGAATGCAAGACTGCCACAGAATATAAAAGTATTATACCCAACAAACTTTGAGAAGTGCATCTCAAAACTAGCCATAAATATAAAAGCTGTATGAGTAAAAACGAAATGATCTATGAAAGTGAAGCATGAAAATTCAGTGAAATATGCATCAGTTAAATGAAAGAGGAAGAGATTAAAGTTTTCTCCATTAGAAAATAACTTGCTATAGAACAAATATCATGGTTTCATGTGGTAAAAGGCTAACAGATTACCTAGATGGATTCAGGTTGTGCATGAGCTGAAAACATATGTAAAAAATATCAGCATCAAGACCTGGAAATACATAATCATGAATAAGACCAGCAATAATAACTTTCCTTGAAACTGTCAGTTCACCACCATTGTATGTCTTTTAGTTCGGATATAAAATTATAATTGGGTACTTAAACTATACGACCATCAAAGTAATTTACCGAGTAGCTAAAACTGGCAATATGTACGATGCAGATTTTGTAAAAAATAATTGTTGTAAAGAGTCACTTGATTCTGTGAGATTCCTAATTTCATACATTTAACTCAATCAGAACTTTATATTAACTGATTTGATAAAAACATGTGATCACTATTTTATACATTTTCATAAAATCCTGAGAGTCAAGTTATGCTTAAAAATTACGAAAGCAAATAACTGAAAAAAGAACTTACCTCGGCTGACGCATAACCCCAATCCATTCAGTCATAGCTTGCCTATAAGACTGGATGTCAAGTGTATTGTGGTCAGCAAAAGCATTAAAATGTGAGGACAGATCATCCAGTTCAGTAAAATCCTTGCAATAAAAAATTATATAATATTCAAAAGGAAGAATACATAAATATATAAAGCAAATAAGATGAAGACCACAATCAACAATGTTATTATGGCATGTACTGAATATAAAAAGCTAGGATTATCATATATTTGAATTACTTTTTGGAAACATCCGTACTTTGATATTTAAATCATCATCAGTGAGTACTAAACACTTCAAAATGTTTAGTGCTTCAGAACATTGGCACTAAAATACAGGCTGAAGTAAGAAGTTTACAAAAACCTGTCAGAACAAACAGTTTATTCAGCCAATTCTAGACAGATCCCTTCCATAGAGCAGAAAAAGTAGCATCAAGAATGCCAACTGCAGTTTAATGAATATAAAAATATGCAGTCAAAGGCAGAGAGTTAGGGCTCTGAGATTATGAATCTGAATTTGATTAATAATAAGCCACAGCAGCGTTTTTCCTTTTATTTTGCAACATATTATTACTATTAAATAATTTCAACATACACTTATATGCATTGGTAAACAGATTATCACAATCAAATTATTTCAAGACATTGTTATATATTCCAAAATACAAAATCATATACAAAATACATTGCTGTCAAATTATTTCATGATTAAATAATTTCAAAATACCTTATTGAATTCTTCAAACTTCTGAGCTTCTAATTACAAAAATATATCTAAGTATCTAATTTCAAACCAGCTTCACTTCTTATACAAGATATTTATTGTAATGTTTGGGTGTAATAGCTAGCTACCAGCCTTCATTTAATATATAGTGCATCTACTAGAACAAGTCTTATTTTAGAGTCACTTGGCAACAAGAGAGGTAATATTGTATAAATTAATAGATCCTAATAAAGTAGTAACATAATTTTTTGTACATTTAATTGTACATAGAAATATCGGGACATATATCTTATAAATATTAGAAATAGGTGCCAGTATTTGGTTATTGATTTAAACTTGGTTTAAATAAAGTATAAATAAAGTTCTTATACTAATTTTTGGTTGTTCTGTCATATTTTCTACATGTTGATATAAAGGGGAAAATTTTAAAATTTAGTTACTGAGTTCCTAGACATTTATCTAAATGCTCACCAAGCCAAACTTTTCATGTGTTCAGACCATATATTTGTGGCCAGTGAACTGTCATGCATTTTATAAGGGGCATGCCTGTTTTATCTTTTATCAGTAAAAGTTTACTGCAGTCATGCTGGGCCACCACCTTGAGAAACTTTAAGTCAAATGATTCCACACCAGTACCTTAATTTTTAAAGCCTGGTACTTATTTTATCAGTATCTTTTGCAAAATCACAAAGTTGCAGGTATGTAAACACACCAAAACTAGTAGTGGTGGTGGGGACAAACAAGCACACATGCACATTCACACAAATTATATATATATACA
>NW_021830498.1:0-4750 GCF_006345805.1 Octopus sinensis | reverse complement strand
AGATATAGTCTACGTACATGATAACTACTAAAATACAACCAGAATAACTACGAATAACTCCGACAATTTATCTTGGTCATCTCGCATTTATTTTCCTCTTTCTTCCGTCTTTCTACCAAATAGCTGTCTGTTATTTCGGTTATTTGCTATTTGATAAGAAGGTGAGGTCGTTAAAAACTCATACATGCGTACATGCATACACATATAAATATTTGTGCATACATACTTACACGTATAAATAGTCACACATATTTGTGATTACATAGATATCTACGTATATTGCATATATATATATATATATATATTATATATATATATATATCTATATATGTATATATTTATCTATATCCATATAGTATGTATGTATGATCTATCTTCTCTCTCTCTCTCTCTCCTCTATATATATATATATATATATATATCTATATATATTCTCAAGCATATATATTCATATGCTCATATATATATATATAATATATATATAATATATATATATATATATATGTGTGTGTGTATACACAAACACATATATAGACACAAAAACACACACAGATATACACACACACATACACACTCACAAACACACACACACGCACGCAAACACACGCACACACGCACACCACACACACACACACACACACATATAAACTCCAATCCGAAAATTAAAAGCATAGTCATACATACATTCGTTCATACATATATTGATCTCAAATTTTGACATATCCTTTATATATATTTTTTTATGATTTGGAAATTCTGCTCTTTCTTATAAATGTATTATTAATACTCTTTGCTGGGCCTGAGATTTTAGGGGAGTTTGCTGGTCGATTACATCGAACCCAGTGTTTAACTAGTACTTTTTTTTATCGATCTCGAAATAATGAAGATCAAAGTCGGTCTCAGCATGAATTTGAACTGAGACCAGAAACCGGTGCAAGTGCGGCGAAATATTTTGTTCGGCGTTTTATCAATTCTGACAATCGCCATCTTGAAATGTATTAGTAATTACTCTTTACTCTTTTACTCTTTTACTTGTTTCAGTCATTTGACTGCGGCCATGCTGGAGCACCGCCTTTAATCGAGCAACTCGACCCCGGGACTTATTCTTTTTGTAAGCCCAGTACTTATTCTATCGGTCTCTTATGCTGAACCGTTAAGTAACGGGGACATAAACACACCAGCATCGGTTGTCAAGCAATGCTAGGGGGACAAACACAGACACAACAAACAAACACACATACATATATATATATAAATAATACGACAAGCTTCTTTCAGTTTCCGTCTACCAAATCCACTCACAAGGCATTGGTCAGCCCGGGGCTATAGCAGAAGACACTTGCCCAAGGTGCCACGCAGTGGGACTAAACCCGGAACCATGTGGTTGGTTAGCAAGCTACTTACCACACAGCCACTCCTGCGCCTTATGATTAAAATTATAATAACGATTAGCTATTTTGACCCGTGCTTCGCTCGGGTTTTGGTAGTGGTGTTGTTTTGTGCGTGTTGTCTCTTTTTCCCTTTCGTCTTTTGTTCGTCTTCTTTGCCTGGTTCTTTTTATATCCCTATTCTTTACCCCTCTTTCCAAAATCCCCAAAATTTTTACACCCACAATTAAAGATAACCGCCTCTAGCCCCTGCAGCAACACGAAAAGCCACCATTATTCAAACAGTGCAACCTGTCTATCCCATAAAACTCAATTTTCCCTATATTCCTCACCATGGCAACCTAACGGTAGCCCCGAGCGACATTGCCCTACCCATTTTACCCCCACCCCCAGTGTAAATTTTGGCGCCAATTTGACCCCATCTACCGCCCCTCAAACCGTTCCCATCTCAAAATGGGACAAATAACCAAGAAATCAAACAACTTTTTCGCATTTCAGCTTTATAGATATTGATAACGATTGCTAGATATTGGCACTTTAAAAAGTCTATGTATATTTGAATCGCAATGCCTACTTTAGTTTTCCACCAAACCAATATTTATAATTCCGAGTCTGATGCAGATTGTGAATATCGGGATGCGTTTTCTCCTGGCATTGTGTATCTATATTTTTAAATAAGTTGTGTGTATTGGTATTCAAAACCGTGTTGAGTACCTTTTGAGTACACGAGTCTCTTCAAAGAACCCCAAAAGAAGTTCCCTTCTAGTAATTCTTTCCATGATATACGAAATAAAAAGAAGAATGAGCCAGTATATTTTAGCCTTTGTCCTGCTCTCTTGCTTAAGAATAAGGCATACGACTTTTACTAGTTTTCGATATGGTTGGTGGGGGCCAAAAACGTTTCAGAAACGCTTTACAGAAACATCTGATGTGATTTCACCAGGAATTTTCATATAACTTTATGTCAACTGTGACTAAAACACTTGCGCATTTTCTCTCGTCGAGGGCTCCAATTACACCAGCTTATTTTATGTCGATCTAATTGATGCCTTCCCGACACCTGATGAAATTATGCAGTGATAAAATTTGCCCGCAAACCTGGCTGGAAGCATTTCTTCTAGTTATTTTTTTAAGTAAAAAGAAAATTTTTTACTTCTTAAATTCCAGAAAACTTTATGGATTTTAGAATTGATTTTTAATGGTTTCTACACCTTGTTCTGTGATTGGCATTCGTAATTCTTGTTGTTCGATTATTCTCTTGATTGGTGGTTCACCATTCTAATTGATTTGAGAATTTTCTTCGTCCCTTGAGATCTTTCTTAAAAGGTGAGTAATATTTTTGTGAACTCCATCTTCCTTCTCTGGGACGTGATTAATGCATATTTTTTTCATTACTGACATTAAAATATTTTAGTTTTATGTCTCACACACGGACATACGCACAACACACACACACACACACACACACACACACACATACACACACACACATATATATAAATACATACAGACAGACATACACATAGATACATATATACATACATATGTACATGTATATCTGTGTATGTTTGTATGTTATATATAATATATATATATATATATATATATATATATATTATATATTATATATATATATGGAGGCACAATGGCCCAGTGGTTAGGGCAGCGGACTCACGGTCGTAGGATCGCCGTTTCGATTCCCAGAGCGGGCTTTGTGAGTATTTATTGAGCGAAAACACCTAAAGCTCCACGAGGCTCCGGCAGGGGAGTGTACTTTCGCCACACACTTTCTCTCTCTCTTTCTTCAATTGGCCTACTCGCTTAGCCAGCGGGGTGGCGGCATTTGAAGGCTAAAACAATGCGAAGCGCATTGTGACCAGCGATGTGTAGCAACATCTGATAGCCTGGTTGGTCACGGTGATATATATATATCTAATATATATAATATATATATAATATATATATATATATATATATATATATGAGGCGTGCTCCTGCATGGCTGCAGTCAAATGACTGAAACAAGTAAAAGAGTAAAAGAGATTATAGTAATATAATAAGAGTAAATAATATCTTTAATGGTTTAAAAAAAAAACCCAACAATTATTAACTGGTAGATTTCGGCATGTAAATATAACCATTACATGCCGAAATCTACCAGTAAATATCGTTGGTTTTTTTTTTTAAACCATTAAAGATATTATTTACTCTTATCATATTACTAATTGGAATGTTTACTCCCTTACGACAACCCATAGTTTCTATCTCTAAGGAACTATTTTTGTAATGCGCATGGTAAAATTTTGGAGGGAAAATTTACGAATTCAATCGTCTATATAGGTTTAGCCTATGCTCGCTTTCTTCCACTATTTCGATGTCGCCTGGTCGAGAAGTGGAGGTACGTAGCATTTGATAAATCTATTTTAGTGGAGGTTTACGCTGATGAAAGACATTAAATATATATTTTATTATACTTCTAATCTAGAAACGCGTTTGTAAATGACCGTTAGACTTTGTTTTTCGTTATTTAATTCCTTCTGTTTTGCATATGTCGTATGTGGAGTCTCATTTGTAGAAAATAGAAATAAACAGTCTCCGGCTGCTATATATATATATACAGATATATATATATAACATATATATATATATTATATACATATATAATATATATAATTATATAATATATATATATATACATATACATATATATATAATATATATATAGATATATATAATATATTATATATATAACACATATATATATATAACCAATATATATAATATATAATATATGTATCTATATATATAGATATATATATATATATGCACGTACACGTATATTTCAAGGCACGTGGTTTAGCGGTTATGGTCTTCAGCTGACAATCGTAGGGCCGTGAGCTCGATTCCTGGCGACGCGTTGTGTCCTTGAGCAAGACATTTATTTCTAGTTGCTGCAGTCGACTCGACTGCCAAAAGTGAGCTGTAATTGTATTTTGTGTCACGCTGAATCTCCATGAGATTCCACGTAAATTTCAGGGACAAACTGTTCGTTGATGGAATCAACTGAAACCCTCGTCCTCGTAGCCGATGGAGTGCCAGCAGCTTCTCTACTACAACTTTATTCTTTATGATCTCCAACGCTGTTAATAATTCTTCTTCTTCTTCTTCTTCTTCTTCTTCTTCTTCTTCTTCTTCTTCTTCTTCTTCTTCTTCTTCTTCTTCTTCTTCTTCTTCTTCTTCTTCTTCTTCTTCTTCCTTTCTTGTCTTTAATTGGGTCTTCAATTGGGTGCCCATACTTCGAAATATATAGAGACCACTCATATAAAAGTACCTCTCCCCATATATATATATTATATATATAT
>NW_021830497.1:0-4729 GCF_006345805.1 Octopus sinensis | reverse complement strand
ACGCAGGGGGGACTGAACCAGGAACCATGGGGTTGGTAAGCAAGCTACTTCCCACACGGCCACTCCTACGCCATTAGAGCATGTTACAAAAATGCCTTGTAGAATTTACCTATAAACATTTAGGTTAAGAGTTCAAGTCCTGACTAGATTAATTTTGAATTTCATACAACCTTGGTAGATAAAAGAAGTGCCAGCTAACTGGATCTATATAAAAGATTTCACTATACCACTAATGTGAACGCTTGACCGTATATTGAAAATCTATATTCAGTAAACTAATGTTAATCTTCTGAATATTTATAATACAAGAAGAAAAAAAGAAAATGAAAAAAGAAAAGGAATTGCGGTCTAATTTCAGAATTAGCTACAGGCAAATCCAGCTTTTGATGTTCTGAAAGTCGCTACATTAAGAGCTGAAGGATCGGTTTTAATCAACATATACTTCGTTTAATTTCAAGGCATATATATATATATATATATATATATATATATATATATATGTTGTGTGTATTGTGTTTGTGTATATGTGTGGTGTGTGTGTAATATATATATGTGTATGTATGGTATATGTATTGTATGTGTGGTTGTATATATGTAATATGTATGTATGTATATATATAAATATATTTATATATATATATATATATGTGTGTGTGTGTGTGTGTGTGTGTATGTGTGCGTCTGTGTATGTAAATATGTATATATATGTATATATATACATAATATATATTTTATAAATATATATCTGTGTGTATATATATATATACGTACATACATGCATATATATATATTTATTTATTTATATATGATATACACGCACATATATATATGTATTATTTTATACACACCCACAAGTATATGTAGAATATATATATATATATATATATATGCACCCACACATACAATCATACATACACACATACATATTAGAATGAACTCTTCCCTTTGACCCCATTTTCTGCCCCCAGACCACCGCCCCCAACACCTTCACCACTACACCCAACAGTAATTCCTTCACCTAGACCCACTACACTACTCTATCCCACATCCCTTGAAAATCTTTGTTGCTACGGCGGAGAAAGTCGGACTTAGAGCCATTAAGAACAGTCCTGGGATAAATCTTTCTCTAATGGCCGAAATAAATGGGCGACTTTTGAATGGTGAGACCGTCTTGCTTTAACGGGTGGGGATATAGGAAACTGGTGGTACTGGTGGTGGCGGTGGGGTTTGATGATAATGATGATGGTGGTGGCGATAGCAACGATGGAGTTGATGTTTTTGATGATGATGATGATGATGATGATGATGATGATGATAATGATTATGGTGGTAATGGTGGTAGTCTTGGTGATGATGGGAATGTTTATAATGTCGCTGAAGAGGAATAGGAGGAGAAGAATAGTAGTGGTGGTAGTACTAATAGTGGTGCAGGTGATGACTATGATGATGGCGGTGTTGCCAACGCTTTGAACTATGAAGTCCAGCGAGGTCGAAAGTGTAAGATGAAAACTGAAATCTTAAGGATAATGTTTAACATGCGTTTTAAAATTCTTTTCATATGCAGTAATCCCTCGACTATCGCGGGTGTTTCGTTCCAGAACCCCGCGATAGGTGAAAATCCGCGAAGTAGAAACAGTACTGTATATTTTTGTTCATTATTTTTTAATTTGCATATATTTATTTTGTTATAAATTCAAAACAACACCACGGAGGAATCTACATAAACTAAAATAATCCTTTCTACTATAGGCACAAGGCCTGGATTTTGTGGGGAGGAGGATAGTCGATCACATCGACCCCAGTGTTTCACTGGTACTTAATTTATCGGAGCCCGAAAGGATGAAAGGCATAGTCGACCTCGGTGGAATTTGAACTCAGAACGTAGCGATGGGCAGAGTACTGCTAAGCATTTCGCCCAGTGTGCTAAAGGGACCAAACATATAGGGAACAAACAAGGACAGACAAAGGTATTAAGTCGATTACATTGACACCCAGTGCGTAACTGGTACTTAATTTCTCGACCCCGAAAGGATGAAAGGCAAAGTCGATCTCGGCGGAATTTGAAATCAGAACGTAATGGCTGACGAAACACCGCTAAGCATCGCTGCAGTCAGATGACTAAAACAAATTAAAGGCTAAAAGAATTATCACCATCGTCGCTGTCGACGTCGCCGCCATAATCTTTATCATTTCCTGTCGAGATCGACCTTGCCGTTTTATCCTTTCCGTGTTGATGAAACATGCACCCGTCGAGCACTGGTATCGCTGCAATCGACTGGCCCCGTCCCATCAAAGCTTTCGTCCGTCTTTTGCTCTGAGTTAGAATTCCTCCGAAGTCGACTTTGCCATTCGTCCTCTCGGGGTCGAGCATTGGTGTCAATATAATCGACTACGCCATTCTCTAAGAAATTGCTGGCCCTGTGCCAAAATTTGACACCGTTATTGTAGAGTCAACGAAAGAAAACATCTACTTCATTGGTGACAAAGCTTTTTAGCTCGGTATGTCAAAATATCCATTCTTTCAATAATCTTTATTATTAGAGTGTCAAATGCATGCATTTTCGTTTTAGGTAAATGCGTAGGGATAACCTTTCAACAGCCTGATATTTGTAGAGAGAATTATTTTCAAATTACATCACGTTTCTCTAAAACACCCACGGTATGTCACTGCTGACAATCTTGTCATAGATTTGATATCCCTGCTCTACCTGGTGGCACGACCTGTTAAATATAGCAACCAAATTTTCTTGAAGGTGCACTGTAGTCTCTTAGAAAAAGACACCTTGTTATGTATATATTTCTTTACTACCCACAAGGGGCTAAACATAGAGGGGACAAACAAGGACAGACAAAGGGATTAAGTCGATTACATTGACCCGAGTCGAAACTGGTACTTAATGTATCGACCCCGAAAGGATGAAAGGCAAAGTCGACCTCGGAGGAATTTGCACTCAGAACGTAACGGCAGACGAAATACCGCTAAGCATTTCGCCCGGCGCGCTAACGTTCCTCCCAGCTCGCCACCTTACAACTTGTTATGTATAGCCTTGGATTTCTTGCTCATAGGTAAAAAAGAAAAACATGATAGTAGTCGTAACTAAAATTTGATTGATAATAGGTCTACTCGATCAAGGCTGATGTTTGGATATTCAACAGCGACAAAAGAACATCTGGAACAGTAGTAACACAGCAACAATCATTTCTAGTTTTGGCTCAAGACCAGCAAACTTGAATGAAGAGTAAAATCGATTACACCGACACCAGCGTTCAACTAGTGCTTTGTTTTATCGATCCCGAAAGGATAAAAAGTAACGTCAACCTCGGCGGAATTTGAACGAAGAAAGTAAAGACGGACGAAATGCCGCTAAGCATTATTGTTCAACGCACTAACGATTCTGCCAGCTCGCCGCCTTAACGAACAGAACAGTAAGAAGAGCAAAAATGAAAACAGCAACAGCAACAGCAGAAACAGTGGCAAAAACCATTATTCTTCATCGTATTAAAAAACGTATAAATGGAGGAAAATAGTTTTGTTTTATGCCAAAAGAAAAAAAGAACACAACAAAACCATAACAAGGGTACCTAAAAACAAAACGAAAACAACACGTGACAAATGACTGATGACTGCATTGTTTGTATAATTGGAATTTTTGTTAAACTACTTACCTTGGAACCGGGGAAACAAAAAACAAAAAAAAAAGACTCTGTAGTCTGAGAGGGTAAGTAAACTAAAAACCATGATAAAAGAATTACCAACACGGTTCCCGTTCTCTTGTGGTGTATTTAAAATGTCACGAAATTCGTTTTATGTAAATGCGAAAGAATAACTTAAAAAAGCAATTAAAATTAAAAACCGAAAAGCAAAGTAATGGAACAAAACAAGGGGAGACAATAAAATATGCCACAAATAGCTGCCAGCAAATGATAAATGAAATGATATATATATATATATATATATATATATATTATATATATATATATATATATATATATATATCAAGGGTTCGTATATTTGTAGGGAGTCTCGCTATCCATGGTTCCATTTTAGTTTTTGTTTTGTTTTTTTTTATTACATGTTATAGGAATTTTAAATATTATGGGAACAAAGCGATTACTAAAGAACAATTAATCAATGTTTTCCACTATTTCCATTACACACAGTGATAGGTTCTTCGAGATATTTTGACATGGCTTGTGTCACGTGCGATAAATTATATATAATGTGTATGTATATATGTGTGTGTTGTGTGCGTACGTGTGCATATGTATGTATGTATGTATGTATGTATGTATGTATGTTATGTATGTATGTGTATATATATGTATATATTATATGTATATATATGTTATATATATATATAATTATATATATATATATATATATATATAATATATATATATATATTATATAGGCAAGGAAAAATGTAAAAAGGCAGAATGCTAAATGAAAGAAAATTTTAATGAAAATGGGTGTATGGAAAATTTTGAAAAATTGATATAAATATATATATAATAATTCAAACCGGTTTTCGTCATAATGTGACTTTTCAAGAAATGTATATATATATATATATATATATATATATTTGTACTCACACTCTTTGTCTCTTCCGCCTTCTCTTATTTTTCCTTTTTCCTTTTTGCACAGCTTGATTCCTGAGTAAGAGCTAACGTCCAAAACCTCTGCATATTCCACATTCATTTCAAATATTCGTTTTAAGTTGTTAAG
>NW_021830496.1:0-4647 GCF_006345805.1 Octopus sinensis | reverse complement strand
TTTAATCCTCTTGACTTCCTCTATGTCCCCCCTCACTGTTCACGCTGTAGGTATGTTCCAGAACATTAAATCGAAACACGTCCTTGTCATCTCCTCGACCCGCTTGAAAGATTTTTCTAAAAAACAGAAAGTTGCCACGATTTCTGTGCCAACCACTGGCACTTCGACTATTTAGGTCTTGAAGAAGTGATACGCAGTTCCATGGACTGAGACATCTTTACTGAACCATAAAGATAAGCCTACATGTCACCCTTTGTCATCAGATCGGAAAAGTCTCAACTTCGATTACTTCAAACGCTTCCAAGCAGACCAGACAAGACTTCTACTCGTCTTTCCGTCAGACCGCGTATCAACTGCCGAGGTACCCTTTACATATACGTTCCGATTGCAAACGCCTTTCACTATCTTCTGTAATGCATTGTGACAACAGTCCTGTTGTGTAGCAAGCTAGCAGACTGTGACTCGTCTATTGGTGCGAATCAATTCCTTAAAACACTTGCGATTCATGCCACTGGTCGCAGTCGTTGATCTCTCGCAGTGTGGTTTTGTCTTCAATACTGGTTTCCTGTTTCTTAAACTTATTCATTCATCTGCGCACATTGCCCTTGTCAATATAGATGATAACCTGTAAATCTATTGATAGAGAAAATCTCCTTTTCTTTTAATTCCGACCACGCAGCCTTCTAGCACAGAATATACCCAAGGTTATCTCCCTTCGGTATTTCACATTGATGAAGGCTAAAGAGCCAGAAACGCGCGTCTGGAAATCTGTAGAGGGAAGCACTCTACAGATTTCATAAAAAATTTTTTTTTCTATACAGTGAATTTGTCTCCAGAAGTTAAAATATGTCACATATTTTACCAATCCAAATGTTCGCTTCTTATTCTTCTTTACTGGAGGCTAATAATGGGTTCCGAACAGGAACAAGGCGCCGTCATAAAACGTTTGATTTGCGTATGACCTGTCAGTCAGTACTAGCATGATGATTGACTGAATGTTGATTGACTGAATGTTGATTGACTGACTAGAGGTTCTCACATTGTTTTGTTGTTGTTGTTGTAGTAGTAGTAGTGATGTTGTTGGCGGCGTTAGAGATATTGTTGTATTTATATTATTATTATTATTATTATTATTATTATTATTATTATTATTATTATTATTATTATTATTACTACTACTACTACTCAGGTCACTGCCTGGAATCGAACCATATACCCGTGGGCATATGTCTTAGTGGTTAACAGCGCGGGCTACAAACCCCAAGATTCCGAGTTCGATTCCAGGCTGTGACTTGAATAATAATAGTAATAATAATTGTTGTACTTGTTGTTACTGTTGTTGTTGCTAGTGGTGGTGATGGTGGTGGTGGTGTTAGTTGTGGCAGTAGTGAGAAGAAGAACAAGAAGAACAAGAAGAACAAGAAGAAGAAGAAGAACAAGAAGAAGAACAAGAAGAAGAAGAACAAGAACAAGAAGAACAAGAAGAAGAAAAAGAAGAACAAGAAGAACAAGAAGAAGGAGGAGGAGGAGCGTCATTGACCCAACGATTGTAGTATTTTGGTAAATATGTACCTGCCACGTAGGCCGATGACCTCCTCTCTCCCTCCATCTCTCTCGCTCATGGTTTCTCTTTTTTGTTTGCTTGGAATCTGATTATATGTGTGTATTACAGCAGCAACGTCCCAGACTCGCAGAGGAATGTCTCGAACAGTTGTTATGTGCATTTGGCAACGACCTAATCAACCTACACCGCCATCTATCTTTACATGGCAACCACATATATATGTATGTATGTATATATATATATATATATATACCTATATATATATATATACCTATATATATATATACCTATATATATACCTATATATATACCTATATATATATAATATATATATATATATATATATATATATATACATATATATACATATAATATACATAGTATATGTATGTGTGTGTATGTATGTATACGTATGTATTTATGCATTCATGAGCTTTTGTAAGTATTTGTATAGGTATGTAATTAATCTGCCATCGTATATATATATATATACATACATATATAATTGCATATATATATATATATAATATATATGTATATCTATCTATCTATATCTATATATCTATCTATATATATATGTTTATATATATGTATATATATTATATATATATATATTATATATATATATATATATATATATATATATTATATATATGATTATAATATATATGTATGTATGTGTGTATTTATATACATATATACATATAATTGTAGAAAGGTATCTTCATGAAAAGATGCTGACATTATATTGTTCAAAGAATGGCTGGGTTATTAACCCAGAAACGAAAAACTATTACTATCAGTAGCATCAGTATGTTCATCTTATATATATATATATATATATATATATATATGTGTGTGGTGTGTGTGTGTGTGTTGTGGTGTGTGTGTGTGTGTGTGTGTGTGTGCCTCTCTGTGGTGTGTGTGTGTGTGTTTGTGGATGTGTGTGTGGTGTGTGTGTGTGTATGTATGTCTGTATGTATATACATGTGCGGCTGTGTCGGTTTGTGTACAGAGTTAAACGAAAAATAAGCGAAGGTTACACCAAGTAACGCACCAGAAATATTCCTGAATGTTTATTGTTTTGAAAAAATATTTTTTCTTTGATGAAAAGTAAACAAATTCCTAGCGGTGATTGATACCAACGTCGAATGAGAAGTCATAAATATCTTCGAATGACCGCACAATAGATAAAAGATGGCTTCTATTTTCTCTAGAAGCAATGGAAATATATTAAGGTTTGTTTCATTATTAACCAGCGTCATCAGCATAGTCTTCTCGTTTGTTGTTTCCAGACGAAAGGACTAATATATATATATGAACACTCACACATGCACGTACACACACATGCACGCACACACACATATATATATATACATGCATATATGGGTGCAGGACGTCACCAACGGTTCAAACAACGTGAAATACGCAAACAACGAGAAAAAAATGGAGAAACGGACAAGTAGACACAGAAAAATGACCCTTCATCAGTTGTCGACTGTCTATCTACTCATTTCGAGCATTCAACGACAATATGACTCTTCAAAGACAGTTGCTCCTATAAATTCTAAAATGAAATTTAGGATTTATGGAGGATCAAAGTTGAAAACAAAAACACGACATATATATATATATATATATATATATATATAAAGCAGATAAGCGTCGAAAATATTTCTGATGTACGAAAATTCACATAATACAAACGAAGTAATTTTAAAAGATTAACTCAAAGTTTTCCGAGTCATGGATTTCAACAGAAAACAGAGGTAACTTACACTAAATTCTGTACATACACATACATACTGCACAAATACATACATGCATACGCTTGTACGCACACACATATATATACATGTCCCTGTGTGTAAAGTTAGATGTAAGACTACTACTGACTTAATATAATGTAATTAAGTGACCCCCGCCTCAAGAAACGCTGTAGATCTGCATTCATTTGTTCGACGAAACATTTGAAGTAGGTGCTCCAGCGTGGCCACAGTCTAATGACTGAAATAATAAAAGAAAGATATCAAAATAAATGAAAATAAGCTGAAATATCAACTCAGAGTGGCCAGTGGAATGAATATGCGAGATAAAGATATTCAAAGTTATATCAAACACCATATAAGAGTGATCGTTGGTTTATTAGAATTATCTTCCCTTTGAAAGAAGATGACCCTAGTCTTTTGAAGCAATTGGAAAGGGTTCTAAATAAGAATGGGAAATTTACCTAAAGAATAAAAAAAAATTCTTCGAAAGTAACATGACATTAAGGAAGGAACAATCTAACCGTCTAGAGACAAGTAAACTGTTGCACAGCAGTTCTTTTGCTTTCAGGCTATATGCATATATACTTAAGTACATGCGTATATACACACGCTTTCTCACATACACAAAGACATACAGGTACACAGATACACACACACATCACACACACACACGCACACACACACACAAATACTCATACATGCACACATATCCATTTGGAAGAACATCAAAAAACAACATCAATGATATTTCAACAATTTATTCCTACGGCTGTTTCAATAATTCTTACGTGACAGAATTATTGCATATTTACTATGAACCATCTCATGAGGGTGACTTTTGAAATATAATCTCTCAAGTTTATTTTACGTTTGAAGATTTAAGGGGAAAAAATAGAGTGAAAAAGATGTAACGGGAAGAAGAAATAAACAAGGACCACAATATAAATCTTGGATGTGACAGTGTTATAAATTACGTCTGGTAATATAGACTATAACACATTATACTTATCAGCAGAAAGCTATCTAGAGGGTAATAAACCCTGAATCATGACACGTTAAGCTTAGTTCAGTAGTGAACCAACAGACAGGAGACAGGATACCGAGACGTCAAAGAACTATGAAATACATATTCAGTTCAACAACAATACATCGTGGGACAACTACATTCATAGACGTCTGTACACACATATATATGTGTGTGTGTGTATGTGTGTGTGTGTGAGAGAGAGAGAGAGAAAGCGTGAGAGAATTACATTAATAGACTTCTGTACACACACACACACACACACATATATATATATACATATATAAATA
>NW_021830495.1:0-4697 GCF_006345805.1 Octopus sinensis | reverse complement strand
TTATATATATATATATATGTAATTAAGATTCCGTTGAATTACATACTTAAATTCTGGTGCCTTGCTAGTTCCGTATAATCCGCACACCCAAGCAATATTAATTCAATATTGAATATGAAGACTCCATGCAGGGGTGTTTATACCTGATATTCCTAGCGTGTGTGCAGACAAGGTATGCAGTATTTTCTGGACTCAATCTGCCACAGATATGACAAATGAAACAACGTAAATATTTTGAGTTCTATTATTGCTAGGAATATGTAAAGGAAATTGCTGTATCCTTTGTTTCAAATCTATGCGGTTATCTGACGAGAAAGGTTTATTTCAAATGATGTAAACTTTTCATTAATCAGTTAAAGGATTCGCTTGGAATGGCCATAATGAATTGATACCCGTACATCTTTGTTACTCATTTATATTTTATTTACACACAGACACACACACACACACACACACACACACACACATATATATATATATATATAAACACATACTAACACATACATGCACATATTCATTGGCATCAAATTTTGGCACAAGGCCAACAAATTCGGTGAAGTGGGAAAGCCGATTACAGATACACCAGGTCTCTACTGGTACTTATTTTATTGAACTCGAAATGTTGAAAGATAAAATCGGCCTTATCGACATATGAATTCAAATCGTAAAAACGGACGAAATTCCAGTAAGTATTTTTTTTTCTGCGTGATAACGCAAATATGTATATTGGTATTGATTAAATACAACTTCATAGATACATTTCAGAATATTTTACCGACCGGTCTAGCATATGAAATTTACGGAATGCCCAATCTTGGTGTCAGTCAGATGGGCTGGTTGGAAGAGCATATCGCTTCTGACGACGCCGGGATTGAAATTTCAAGTGATATTAATTGGAAAATGTAATTTAAGGCCGGAACAATGTGGAATGAAATGCAAAAGAGAAGACAGAACAGCAATAGAGGCTTTACTTTTCCTGAGATATTTCGGTGTGTAGGGCTTGTGAGAAGTGGGAGATTCCATCACTGACATCAGTTCTTGTGTAAATTAAGTCTCGTGTTAAAGTTGTCCTCTGTAGCTCAAGTGAAAGTTTTGTGTGACGGAGTATTAGGAATCTATATTTTAGCTCTTTTATACAGAAAACGACTTCAGAACGAAACTATGTATTCAAGGATGTTTACCAAATACCCAGAGAACAGGTTGTCAATGAATTTATCAAAAAGCACATTAAAATTATTATAAGCTGATTTTGCTTTCTTTAAGATGCAATGTTCTATCTTGGACAAAGAGAACCAATTCAGCCATTGATCCTACCGAAAAATAACTTTGTCCTCTTCCAAGTTATATCTAGTCAGATTGAAGAAATATAATACCATAGTGTTGTTTTTATAAACAAGCATATGCGTTTTCAGCGATGACTTGATAAGCGCGGTGCAGAGATTTACAATTTTATAAATAATAATGATATTCTTATAAGCTTAAAGCTGATGTATATAAGTATATACATTTATATTCTCGATCGGCATTTTTCGGACGATTCAGATCCCTGTTTGTGTATGAGTTTTCATTCATGTTCGTTAACTACAGCATTAGAGTAATTTAGCTCTTATTTCTAGCAATGTAGGTATTTCTTAACGCCGTAGTCACATTTAGTGATAATTATTATACTCCTTCTTGGTGAAATATTGCAATCTGTGTTTATATATATACGTTATATACATACTTACACACACACACACACACACACACATATATATGTATATCCATATATATATATATATATACACACACACAACACACATACCTATATATATATACTAACACGTTTGTTTGTACACCACCTGCCTTCGTCTTTTGTTTATTTTCGTAAACTTTGCCTTTATATATATATATGTGTGTGTGTGTGTGTGTGTGTGTGTGTGTGTGTGTGTGTATGTATGTACATATTTCGGTGCGAATGGTTTTAATATCCCGCGCCGTATTTTACAATCCTGTCAATAATAATAATGGTATTTTATATAGGCTTAAAGTTTATGTCGATCACCGTTCAATGACTATGGAAAATAGTCTAATAAAGGGGCCCACGCGGATAGGGGAGCCTTCTTTTTTCTGTCGAGGGCTTATATGTGTGTATCCATACTACAATTCACACGAAGCGTTAAACACAAAGGTAATTGTATAGACATTTAAATTACTGCCGACATTCGGTTTGTACCATGGAGATAGTTCTGTGTCATAGATCCGCTTTGGAAGGCGAAGCAGGGAAGAAATGGGGGATGAGAATAGGAAATCGGCGGTGTAAAAGGGGTGTGTGAACAATTGTGAATAAGGCAGGGTCTGCATGTATTTTGTATGTGCGTGGGTGTGTGAGTTCTTTGCACTGATTGAGAATATTTCCGCGTGGTTCTTCCTACTGTTGTCGTTACTGTTGTTGTTCTTGTTATTACCTCCCCCTTAGCGAAGGCGGATGTATTGTTTCACTCGTGGTTTGTTGGTTGTGTCCTTGGAAAGATATCTCAAGAAATTCTGAATGGTTTCAGATGAAACTTTCAGGGATGGATGTTTGTGCTCGTAACTGGCACGAACTGATTTTTATTTGGGCTCGATCCGATAAATATTCTGAATTATTTTTCTTTTTTTTTTTTTTTTTTTTTTTACTTAATTTTTGAGAATGGTCGGGTTCATTTTTAGTATTCTTGTTTGTAGAAGCAGTCAAGTTTATTTCAGATATTCACAATTTAAAGATCATTCCCAGCTAATCATTGAGTGGACGTTGGCGTTGACTTGGCAGAGGTTTACGCTCTCTAAGTGCTGTTATTATTATTATTATTATTATTATTATTATTATTATTATTATTATTATCATTATTATTATTATTATTATTATTATTATTATTATTATTATTATTATTGTTATCATTATTATTATTATTATTATTATTATTATTATTATTATTATTATTATTATTATTATTATTATTATTATTATTATTATATTATTATTATTATTATTGTTATTATTATTATTATTATTATTATTATTATTATTATCATTATTATTATTATTATTATTATCATTATTATTATTATTATATTATTGTTATTATTATTATTGTTATATTATTATTATTATTATTATTATTATTCATTATTATTATTATTTTTTATTATTATTATTATTATCATCATTTTATTATTATTATTATTATTATTATTATTATCATTATTATTATTATATTTTATTGTTTTATTATTATTATTATTATTTTGTTATTATTATTATTATTATTATATTATATTATTATTATCATTATTATTATTATTATTATTATCATTATTATTATTATTATTATTATCATTATTATTATTATTATTATTATTATTATATCATTATTATTATTATTATTATTGTTATTATTATTATTATTATTATTATTATTATTATTATTATTTATTATTATTAACATTATTATTCTTATTATTATATGCTTAAATGGTTTTTTGCTGTTGCGGCTGTTGTTGTTGTTGTTGTTGTTGTTGTTCTTCTTCTTCTTCTTCTTCTTCTTCTTCTTCTTCTTCTTCTTCTTGATAGCAGAATACTCAATAAAGAGTGCTTGTGTTAAGTTTTCAAATAATGTCTCTTGCGAAAGTAGTTTTGTTTTGTGCTTTGTAGTATAGAACTTTTGATGGAGAGATATATACCGCGCAAGATCAAGATAAAGTCCAAGGGATGACCAGTTCAAAGAAGCCACTTAGAATAAAGAACTGAAAGTGAATAAAATGATTTAATCCACAATCATTAGTCCAGCAATATATATTATATATATAATATATATATATATATATATATTTATCTTTTATCTTTTACTGTTTCCTATCATTGGATGGCGGCCGTGCTGGGGCACCCATTTTGAATTGTTTCCTCGGACAAATCGATTCCAGTATTGAACTGCTTGAAGTTAGGTTCTTATCCTACTGATCGCTATTGCTGAAACGCCAGTTATGGGGGGTCATAACCAAACCAACAATGATTTTCAAGTGCTAGTGAAGAACAAGCACAAAAGCAAATATATATGCATGTAGAAAAACACTCATATGTACACGGCAGTCTTCTATCTATTTCTGTTTACTAAATTCACTTACAAGGCTTTCGTTGGGCCGGAGCAATAGCAAAAGATACTTGCCCAAGGATTCCCGCAGTGGGACTGCACATGAACCCGTAGGGTCGGGAAGCAAATTTTTTTACCCCTCAGCCACTTGTGCTTCTAAAACCACGTTTTTATTGCGGAATATCAAGATTTATATATAATATGGTAAAAGGGTCTGGGGTGGACATTATCACACGAAAATACTGAAATTCTTGGTGCCTCTGAGAATTAGGGTCATTTGTAGAAGTGGTAGAAATGGAACAGGAATTACCTTGAATGGTCATTCAAAGGATAATGTGTGGGTAAAAATAAACAGTTCCTGCGTGTATGTATAAATTTCCTTTCTGTGTGTTTTCATATATTCCTTGTTACAGTCATTGAGGTGCAACCATGCTCCCTGAAGAGTTTAGTCGAAGAAACTGATTGCAGTACTTAGATTCCTTTTAAAGACTAGTTCTTATTCTATCGGTTCTCTTGTGCCAAACAGTTATGTTACAGGGGACTACTCGTACAAACACCAGCTTTCAAGTGGTGGTCATGGTGGGGGCA
>NW_021830494.1:0-2500 GCF_006345805.1 Octopus sinensis | reverse complement strand
CCTGGGTTTCCTACTGGGTGCGAGAGTTCAAATGATAAAACGTGTTATATGAACGTACATACGCATTACAAATATATTAGGCCGTCAGATAAGTTCATTCGTTTTTATTCGCTTCATTTTTGTTTATAGAATTTACTAGCAGTATCGCCCGGTGTTGCTCGGGTTTGTAAGGGAAATAACTATATAAGCATTTTTAGAGAGTTATAGCCAAAAAATAGCAAATAAATGCATTAAAAATGGAAAAAAAAATTATGGTAATTTTTTTTTAATCGTTGACTCATCGTAGATATTTTTAGAGAGTTACTTCCCTTATATAATAGCGAAAAGAATGCATTAAAATGAGAAAAAAATGATGGTAATTTTTTTTTAAATCGTAGACTCATCGTAGATGAGCTAATACCAGAAGGGCTCGATATGAATCACGACTATAAGATACCGCGTTTGGTTTAAACTGCACCGCAAAATGTGGGGAGTTAGGAATCTAAATCGTAGGAGACAGACACACAACCTTACTTTTATATATAAAGATTTTAATCCTTATTTTGCAACAACAATTTAAACGAGTTACTCTTTACTCTTTTACTAGTTTACTTGTTTCACTCATTTGACTGTGGCCATGCTGGAGCACCGCATTTAGTCGAGCAAATCGACCCCAAGTCTTATTCATTGTAAGCCTAGTACCTATTCTATCGTGAGTGGATTTGGTAGACGGAAACTGAAAGAAGCCCGTCGTATATACGTATATATATTTTATATGTATGTGTGTATATGTTTGTAGGTCTATGTTTGTCCCCCAACATCGCTTGACAACCGATGCTGGTGTGTTTACGTCCCCATAACTTAGCGGTTCGGCAAAACCTTGTGAGGGGAATTGGTAGACGGAAACTGCAAAGAAACTCATCGCTTAGCGGTTTGTCAAAAAACACCGATAGAATTAGTACTAGGCTTACAAAGAATAAGTCCTGGGGTCGATTTGCTCGACTAAAGGCGGTGCCCCAGCATGGCCGCATTCAAATGCCTGAAACAAGCAGAAGAGTAACAGCGTAAAAGAGTAATGCCTTGATGGCAGAAATCTCCGGGTCTTAACTCAAAGAATTCATCAAGCCACCTTTTCAGCTCCACGTCGTTGTCGAACGGAATGACTCGCAGACTGCTGGAAATCGACCGAAAATGTGAAGGAGAATAGGGTGGGTGCGGTATAACTTCCTAACCAAGCTCTTGAATAGCATTTTAACGGTGAGAAGACAAGCGCTGTCGTGTTGAAGAAGCACGCCGAGTCAGCTATCGGTTCGTTTCAGCTTGATTGCCTCGTTCAGCCAGTGCATTTGCTGAGCTTAAAGTTCCGCATTGACCGCGTTGTTTTCAAGCAATCGCACCGAACGTAGATCTTTGTCTTGCATGGATGAAGTTCTGACTTGGCTTGAAGTGTTGCTTGCTTGCCGGGACTCAGCTATTCTTTCCTCTGTTTCATATCGACGTTAAGACACCACGAAAACGATGCGATAAAGAAATCTGTGTGTCTACGTGTAGCCTGGTGTCGAGCGAACAAACCAGCGACAATAAAAGAGCGCTGGAGTTCGTCTCTTTCGTTCAGAACTTTTAGGACCCATGGATCGAGCTTTGGACCTTCCCCATAGAATGAAGGTGACGGACGACGGTATCAAGGCGGCGAGCTGGCAGAAACGTTAGCACGCCAGGCGAAATGCTTACCGGTATTTCGTCTGCCGTTACGTTGTGAGTTCAAATTCCGCTGAGGTCGACTTTGCCTTTCATCCTTTCGGGGTTGATAAATTAAGTACCAGCTACGTACTGGGGTCGATGTAATCGACTTAATACCTATGTCTGTCCTTGTTTGTCCCTTCTATGTTTAGCCCCTTGTGAGTAATAAAGAAATAGGTATCATGAGAGCATTTCATCTGCTGTGATTGGCACGGATCCTCGTGGATGAGCTGTTTCAAGCGATCCATATTGAACACAACCGGTCGGACAGAATGCGGAGGGTCTGTAGGGTCGAATTTCCCCTCCTTGATCCATGAAAACCATTTCTGATTTCTTTATTACCCTCAAGGGGCTAAACATAGAGGGGACAAACAAGAACAGACAAAGGGATTAAGTCGATTACATCGACCCCAGCGCGTAACTGGTATTTAATTTATCGACCTCGAAAGGATGAAAGGCAAAGTCGAGCTCAGCGGAATTTGAACTCAGAACGTCAAGTCAGGCGAAATACCTATTTCTTTACTACCCACAAGGGGCTAAACACAGAGGGGACAAACAAGGACAGACAAACGGATTAAGTCGATTATATCGACCCCAGTGCGTAATTGGTACTTATTTAATCGACCCCGAAAGGATGAAAGGCAAAGTTGACCACGGCGGAATTTGAACTCAGAATGTAACGGCAGACGAAATACCACAAAACATTTCGCCCGGCGCGCTAACGATTCTGCCATCTCGCCGCCCTGTATGTTTACATTTGTCCTTTAAAACCACTTGACAG
>NW_021830493.1:0-4660 GCF_006345805.1 Octopus sinensis | reverse complement strand
TAAACAATAATAATCTCTGAGCGAGATATAGACAGTAACTGCTCTATAACATAAGGGGGAACAGCCATCTGAATGTGGCTAGGGTCAGGGCGGGGTGGTGGGGGTGTTACTGATGCATTTAGCCCATGTTCGCCTGGGGCTAAATGCATCAGTAACACCCCCACCCACCCCGCCCTGACCCTAGCCACATTCAGATGGCTGTTCCCCCTTATGTTATATATATATATATAATATATATATATATATATACACTTAGATATGTTTCGACCAAAGATTGGTCCAGGACGTGTATTTATGTATGTACGTACGTACGTATGTATGTATGTATGTATGTATGTATGTATGTATGTATGTATGTATGTATGTATGTATGTATGTATGTATGTATGTATGTATGTATGTATGTATGCATGTATGTATGTATGTACGTACGTACGTACGTACGTACGTATGTATGTATGTATGTATGTATGTATGTATGTAAGTGTGTATGTATGTATGCATGTATGGACATAGAAATAATCGGACTGAATACCCGATCGCTCGATTAAACCATTGGGAGTGAAGGACTCCTAGCCTTTGTTAGGGCATCCTTCTAGGAGATGGTAACTCAGGTAACTGGGATAACTCCAACATAAAACCCGCGGCTCAGTGGTTACCGATGATGTTGACTTGTTCTTCTTTTCGGATTATGGCTGCTGTTGCTTAGTGAGTGGGATTGACTCAGTGCACAGCCTTTCCTCACTTTAAAAAAAAATCTTCTTGCACAAGCATTGCATGATAACAACATTGATTTAGCTTCGTGCAATGGCCATACTCGATAACGAGGGAGCAGCCACCATGTATGTATGTATGTAGGTAGGTAGGTAGGTAGAAGGAAGGTAGGTAGAAGGAAGGTAGGTAGGTAGGTTGGTTGGTTGGTTGGTTGGTATATATGACGGGCTTCCACACAGAATCCATCGTCTTAATTTACAGACAGGTCATTGTTTGGGCGTCTATCCAAGTTACCATGCACCCTGTATATATATATATATAAATATATGGTATGTGTACACACATACACACGCACACTAACACACATATATACATATATATATGTGTGTGTGCAAATACATATACAGATATATATATGTATGTATGTATGTATGTAGGTATGTATGTATGTATGTATGTATGTATAGAGCATCTGTGTACGTGTGTGTGTGGTGTGTGTGTGTGTGTGTATGTGTGTGAGCGTGTGTCAGGAATGGTTCATGATGAATCTCTGAAAGGGAAAAAGGTACTAAGTAAATAGCTTTTATGCAAATCCAGGCTGCTCTTTAAATTTTTTTTTCTTAATTTTTTTTCACCACTTCAGCAATCTACATATGCACACACTCGCACGTGCACATACATGTACACATGCACACATGATCACATATCGTCATACATGTGCCCGCCCGCCCGCCCGCCTGCCAGCTGACACGCACACAAACTCACTCAGATGCGAATTGAAACATCTTTCTCACGCACACACATATGTGCATATATCAACATATTTTTCAACAAAGAACAATATATCCAGTAACGTAACGTTTGCTGTTAAAGTAATACTATTCTAATGTGTTTAACAGCCGACTGTGCAGGGTGCAAACATGCAAAGATCAATAAAATAAAGTTAATATTGATTTTATCTTAGTCATCGAACGCCGATTTTATGTCCTGATTTAAATTATAGTGTATTTTGTTTAAGTAAATGCCGTGAATTTTCTTTGAACGCCTGCGCACTTTCATATTTACAATTGCGCTGACGCAGGCGCAATGGTTTCAGTCATTAGACTGCAACCGTGCTGGTGCACCGCCTTGGCGAATTTTAGCCGAACGCATCAACCCCCGCTCTCAGTACTTTTTTTTTTCTTTTTGTTAAGCCTGGTACTCATTCTAGTATATAAGTATACATACTTTACGGTAGTAGAAACTTCCGCACTTCCTTCAAAATTTGGATCTTTTGCTAGAAAAATAAAACTCGTCAACCCAGGATCTCGTAAAGCTGTCCTCGTAAAATGAGGTATTACTATATTTATATACCTTAATATATAATTTTCTGTATATGTGTGTGTCTATGCGTGTACAGATGTGTATATGTGTGCGTCGGTGGAGGTGCAATGGCCCAGTGGTTAGGGCAGCGGACTCGCGGTTTCGACTCCCAGACCGGGCGTTGTGAGTGTTTATTGAGCGAAAACACCTAACAGCTCCACGAGGTTCCGGCAGGGGATGGTGGTGATCCCTGCTGTACTCTTTCACCACAACTTTCTCTCACTCTTACTTCCTGTTTCTGTTGTACCTGTATTTCAAGGGGCCGGCCTTGTCACTCTCTGTGTCACGCTGAATATCCCCGAGAACTACGTTAAAGGTGCACGTGTCTGTGGAGTGCTCAGCCACTTACACGTTAATTTCACGAGCAGGCTGTTCCGTTGATTCGGATCAACCGGAACCCTCGTCGTCGTAACCGACGGAGTGCTTCCACATATGTGTTCGTCTGCACAGCTACATGCAAAATGAACGCCCGCATACATATACTCTCATTTCCATTAATGGAAAGTATTAGTTGAAAATATTACTTGAAAGTATTATTTCGGAACGTTGCTTAAACAGCAACGCAATTTCATGACTGCAATTGTATGGGGTTTATGGCGCTTATAAAAATCCTTTCTACTAAAGGCACAAGACCTGAAATTATATTAACCCCAGTGTTTCTCTGGTACTTCTCTGGTACTTAATTTATCGACTCCGAAAGGATGAAAGGTGAAGTCGTCGACCTCGGTGGAATTTGAACTCAGAACGTAGTGACGGGCACTACCCACAAGGGGCTAAACACAGAAGGGACAAACAATGACAGACAAACGAATTAAGTTGATTATATCGACCCTAGTGCTTAACTGGTACTTATGTAATCGACCCCGAAAGCGGCAGACGAAATACCGCTAAGCGTTTCGCCCGGTGTGCTAACGTTTCTGCCAGCTCGCCGCCTTTAAAAATACCTATTTCTATTTCTTTACTACCCATAAGGGGCTAAACACAGAGGGGACAAGCAAGGACAGAAAAACGGATTAAGTTGATTATATCGACCACAGTACGTAACTGGTACTTATTTAATCGACCCCGAAAGGATGAAAGGCAAAGTCGACCTCGGCGGAAAATGAACTCAGAACGTAGCGACGGGCGAAATACCGCTAAGCATTTTGTCCGGCGCGCTAACGGTTCTGCCAGCTCGCCATAATAATATTATGGATATGCGTTTCATTCGAAATTTTTATTTCATATTTCAAAAAATATTCATACAGTGGATGTTCAAAAGACAATCAGGCTCGGTTTACCAGCCGATGATCTGGAACGAGCAACTTTGAGTACAGAAAATCGAAGCCTGTCAGTTATGATGTATTAAAGGATATATGTATATATCAGAAAAGAGATGACAAACGGAAACAGACAGAGGGCTTGGTGTGTGGCTGTGTGGTTAAGAAACTCCTTTCACGATCACGTAGCTTGTGGTTCAGTCCCTCTGAGTCATAAATTAGATAAACGTCTTCGACTAAACTATGGCCCACTTAGTGACATGTGAACAAATTAAGACGATGGAAACTGTGTGGAAACTCATCGTATATACCAACCTACCTAGATGCGTACATACACACATACATACCAAATATATATGTTTCTACGTATATATATATATATATACAGGGTGCAGTGAATAAACTGTCGTTTAAACTACGCAAAAATGACGATAATACTGACATCTCATTTTAACAGATATATTTACCAAAATTACACTAAAATATCTTGAAATGTTAAAGAGTAAATTTATTCAATACAATCCCAATTGGCTTCAACCACACCCTCCAAACGACTTCGGAATCTCGTAAACTCTTCTGGGCGGTCGCCTTGTTTAAATTGGTGAATATTGCCATAATTCTTGCCTTGTTGGTTTCTCGTTCAACTAAGCCCCACACATAATCATCAAGGGGGTTTCAGTCAGGGGGATTAGGTGTCCAGATGTTAGGGGTGGTGTGGTCGCAGAAATTGTCTGACAGCCATGAATAGGTTCTCCTGCTTACGTGGCATGGTGCAGAGCTTCTGTTGCTAGACAAATGGTCTTCCATCAGCTACCCTCTTGACCCAGGAGAGCACTACCTCATTCATGCACTTGATGTAGGCCTCCGTGTTGAGTGTGAGGCTTTACGGAAAGATGAATGGCGGCATAACGTTGCCATCACTAGTGATCACTCGAAAAACCATGATGTTGCCTGGATGTTTGATTATTATCACTCTCGCTTCATGTTTTGGGAAGACGGCAAGCCAACGCTGATCCTGGCAGAAAATGTTCTCGTCTGAGAAAAACCAAAGCATATTTGTTTGGGGGCGCTGCTTAAGTTTGTTCAAAAGCGCAGTCTCTCCTCTTGCCCTTGATGGCTTGGGATAAAAATTGGTCCTTTCTCATCTTGTATGAGGAATACCGAATGTCTGTCTGATAAGAAACTCAGATACTCCCATGTCCATGACGATGGACCTGATTGACTTGGAGGGATCGTTGTCAATGATAGCCCGGATTTCACAAAAAAATTCAGGATTTCTTTTCTCATCAAAGCGATCAGAGTGAATTTTCTGAGCTGTTGTACCT
>NW_021830491.1:0-4618 GCF_006345805.1 Octopus sinensis | reverse complement strand
TATATATGCATATGAGTACGTGTGTTTGGCTTAGTTTCAGTGCCTCTCAAAATAGATAACAAGACAATGGGCAATGAACAGACTCAATATGGACATGTAAAAATAAATATATCTGATATTTAAAAGTAAAATTACTGTGTGCTTCAAATACAGTTGAGAAAACGTGACAGAATTTGGTTAAGTTACTTCCAGTTAATGTTAGAGTAAAAACAGCAGTTACAAATATCTTTTTGAATTGCTAAGAAACTTTTCCGCCCGTAATATAAATATTACCAATATTTTCACAAACCACTCTTAAAGTTTCGTATTTCATTCTATCGAATTTTGCTAATACACTAACCTCTTGCAATTAATACACATTGCTAATCAATGCAATTGTGAGTCACTGTAATTGTATAAACACTGATGTAAAATTGCATGTTCATAGACATTGCTAACTAATGCTCAATCTAAATGAACAACAGTGAACAAAATTTATAGATCTACCTGAAAATGTTTTCAAAACAAGTTATGACCAACATACGAATACTTTCTATAATATTCACTGGGCATATATGGGAAATTAAAAACAAACGCCAACATTACAACAATAAGTAAAATTTAAGTTATATAACATAGCGCGTTACAGGAATATAAAATGTGGTCTTAGCACTACGGAAACCTATGATATCTTACGTGCAATGAAATCTATAACAGACATCTGGAGAAAAATGCCTACATGTATGCATAAAATTTATTAAAGATTTATTCTCTATAATAGCCATAATTATAAGCTGGAACATAATCTAATTTTTAAAACAGTAAAACGTCCTCCTCTGTGCCTTACATTTAAACCCAATTCTTAACATTATGTGAATCCAACCCGTCAAAGACAATTGAATATTTAATAGCACCCACACACATGTTATCGTATCCCTTATCATTATATTTTATTATTCCATCATTTTATAAAGAATTTTTTTATTATTATCGTTGTGTAGGAGAGCAGCGTATGTTATCAAAGTGACGCTGGAGTACATATATACGAAGCCCAATATAGCAATCACGAGTACCCGTCTTATTAGAGTACACCAGGAATATGCGTCACCACCATATGAGCATGACATGGTGACCTTATATCATGACAAACAGGACATGACCTTGCAGGTGAGGCCCGGTTAGAATTTTCTTCAAGTCGAATACCTCATCCCTCTCAAAATGTCCCTGAATAAGGGTTATTTAAGGATGATGAACGAAACATGTGGTTTCAAAGCGAACTTGTTAGCAACGTAGCCATCTCTGCGCCTAATTATTCACTCATAAAACATAATCCTTAACAAAAGACCCCTATAGTCAGACAAAGCATTCTAATATAACAGCAATTTCAAAATATGACGAAAGCAAGATGTGAAAACGCCAGCCTAATCAGCAAATAGACTTTACTTTATTTTTATGCATGTTCCTAGTTGGCTGTTGCTATTCGTTCCAGAGGTAGACGAGTGTGTGCCACTGAGGAGCGGAAATAACAGCGAAATATCGGTATCTGTCATTCTCGTTCACTTTCCGGGGAACTTTGTTTCGCCTTTCTTGGAAGTATGCTGTGTTTTTTTTTTTATTTTAATACAATATGTTTTAAAGGAATCTTCCTTACATGAAATAGCACCTTAAATATGTGATATTCATGATGCTTAAATTATTGGTACTTCTTATAACACAAAGTTTGAACACACTCACACACACGCACGATGGTGCTGTAGAGGCACTATCGTGTTATATATCGTGTCCTAGGCATTTTTGAGGCCCAGCTATCCAACCTCAGGTTTGACAACTGACGATATTTTGGGAGAAGTTCACAGAGTCAGAAAAAGATAAAAGAAGAAACAATCCCAGTACATGACTGCTATTTTAGTCGCTGGCTTCCTAGAGGATGAAACACAAAGTTAGCATCGGCTGGATTAGAACTCAGAGCTCAGGCTGACAACGATTAGAAAGCAAATTATCCGACACCATAACGACTGTGCCAATTAAACTTATCTATCTGTATGTGTGTGTGTGTTTGTGCGTCTGTGCGTGTGTGTGTCTGCGTGTATATATGTATATATCTATATCTATCTATCTATCTATCTATCTATCTATCTATCTATCTATCTATCTATCTATCTATCTATCTATCTAGCTAGCTAGCTATAGTTTAAATAAATTCGGGGTCGATTAAATAAATACCAGTTACGCACTGAGGTCGATATAATTGACTTAATCCGTTTGTCTGTCCTTGTTTGTCCTATCTGTGTTTAGCCCCATGTGGGTAGTAAAGAAATAGGTATTTCGTCTGCCGTTACGTTCTGAGTTCAAATTCCGCCGAGGTCGACTTTGCCTTTCATCCTTTCGGGGTCGATTAAATAAATACCAGTTACGCACTGGAGTCAATATAATCGACTTAATCCGTTTGCCTGTCCTTGTTTGTCTCTTCTGTGTTTAGCCCCTTGTGGGTAGTAAAGAAATATATATTTCGTCTGCCGCTATGTTCTGAGTTCAAATTCCGCCGAGGTCGACTTTGCCTTTCATCCTTTCGGGGTCGATTAAATAAATACCAGTTACGCACTGGAGTCAATATAATCGACTTAATCCGTTTGTCTGTCCTTGTTTGTCCCTTCTGTGTTTAGCCCCTTGTGGGTAGTAAAGAAATAGGCATTTCGTCTGCCGCTACGTTCTGAGTTCAAATTCTGCAGAGGTCGACTTTGCCTTTCATCCTTTCGGGGTCGATTAAATAAGTACCAGTTACGCACTGAGGTCGATATAATCGACTTAATCCGTTTGTCTGTCTTTGTTTGTCCCCTCTGTGTTTAGCCCCTTGTGGGTAGTAAAGAAATATATACTACACGTCTTTACATTGCCTCAGATATATAATTGACGATAAACGGTGTTACGTGGAATTTGTTTACCTACAAAAAGTAGTCTCGTTTCTAAAAAAGCACAGTTGAGTCGTGCGTATGGATATAGGAGGACGTATTACTATCACAATGATGTCGTTATTGGCGACATACTTGCGCGTATGTGTGTGTCTGTGAATTAGTGCGTGTGCGTACATGCCTTAGGTTATATGTGAGCGTGCGAGCTGGCATCGTTGTCAGGTCACTATTGGCGACGCACACATGTACGTATGTGCGTGTATATGTGTGTGCTCGTGTGTGTAAGTGTGTGTGTGCGTGGCTGTGATCTTACTGTCGCTATTGGCGACTTGGCGACATAATTACCCATATATATATGTGTGTGTGTGTGTGTGTGTGTGTGTGTGTGTGTGCTTCGAGTGTATGTATTTGATTGCGTGTGTGTGTGTGTGTGTGTATGTATTTACGTGTATGCGTGTCTGTGCTTGTGTGTGTGTGCTTACAGTGTATGTATTTGAGTGTGTGTGTGTATTTACGTGTATGCGTGTCTGTGCTTGTGTGTGTGTGCTTACAGTGTATGTATTTGAGGTGTGTGTGTGTATTTACGTGTATGCGTGTCAGTGATTGTGTGTGTGCTTGTCTGTATATGTGTGTGTGTGTGTGTGTTGCTTTTATCACACTGTCACCAATGGCGACATGCATTTGCGTATGTGCGTATGTGCATCTTTGCGCTGCGTGGTGTGTGTGCGAGCGACTGTGAGCGTGTGTACGCGCGCATGTGTATGTGTGCGTGCCGTTGTGTGTATGTGTGCGTGCCGTTGTGTGTATGTGTGCGTGCCGTTGTGTGTATGTGTGCGTGCCGTTGTGTGTATGTGTGTGTGCCGTTGTGTGTATGTGTGCGTGCCGTTGTGTGTATGTGTGCGTGCCGTTGTGTGTATGTGTGTGTGCCGTTGTGTGTAGGTGTGCGTGCCGTTGTGTGTATGTGTGCGTGCCGTTTGTGGTATGTGTGCGTGCCGTTGTGTGTATTGTGTGTGCTGGTGTGTATGTGTGCGTGCCGTTGTGTGTATTGTGCGTCCGTTGTGTGTATGTGTGCGTGCCGTTGTGTGTAGTGTGCGTGCCGTTGTGTGTATGTGTGCGTGCCGTTGTGTGTATGTGTGCGTGCCGTTGTGTGTATGTGTGCGTGCCGTTGTGTGTATGTGTGCGTGCCGTTGTGTGTATGTGTGTGTGTGCATGCATGTGTTGCTATTGCTGTGATGTCTCTATCGGTAACATGCTTGTAAATATGTGTGCGTGTGCGTGTCTCTGAGTATGTGTGTGTATGTGTCACTCTCTTCTTACATTTTCTATGCGTCTATGCGCATGTGTGCTTATGTGTGTTTGCACAAGCGTGTGTTTGCGTCTCTGTCTGTCCGTCTGTCCGTCTGCCCGTCCAACTGTCTGTCTGTCTGTCTGTCTGTCTGTCTGTCTGTCTGTCTGTCTGTCCGTCTGTCCGTCTGCCCGTCCAACTGTCTGTCTGTCTGTCTGTCTGTCTGCCTGTCTGTCTGTCTGTCTGTCTGTCTGTCTGTCTGCCTGTCTGTCAGTCTGTCTGCCTGTCTGTCTGTCTGTCTGTCTGTCTGTCTGCCTGTCTGTCTGTCTGTCTGTCTGTCTGTCTGTCTGTCTGTCCGTCTGTCCGTCTGCCCGTCCAACTGTCTGTCTGTCGTCTGTCGTCTGTCTGTCTGTCTGCCTGTCGTCTGCCTGTCTGTCTGTCTGTC
>NW_021830489.1:0-4778 GCF_006345805.1 Octopus sinensis | reverse complement strand
CTTCCTTCAAACGGGAAGGAAGAGCTATTTTCATCATCCTTGTGGCTATGGCGAAAGAATGTATCTGGTGGACGCGTCTGAAAGGATTGGAGACAAACACTTTCCTCTCTGGCAATCTCTCATCAACTTCTTCAAGTACCACTGAAAAGGAAAGTGAGAGTAGAGAGGCAAGTTTTGTCTAGCGAATGTTTTTACAAAAAGATGGTGAATGTAGCAAGAATGGCACGTATGAATGACGAAGCCACCTTGAGCATAGTCCTATGAACCCAGAAATCGAAAACAGAGAGTTGCTTATTTGCAAAAAAAAAAAAAAAAAAAAAAGAAGAAATATAAAATGTGACTTCATTGACCGAGGTTACCGTGTGTCTTTTCCGTAGGCTTTCTTTCCACGGGTAAACCTCACCTGTCCTCCCCTTTACACTTCATATTGACATTTCTGTGATAACGATCCCTATGATCATTTTTTTTTTTCCTCTCCCCTTTTTTTTTTTTTTTTTTTTAACCCCCCTTTTTTTGTCCTCTTTCTCTCCTTTTACGATCCCTTTTGATCGAAACCCCCTTCCTTTATTTTTTTTTTTTTTTTTTTTTTTTTTAAACCTTCAAAAGAAAAGCTCTACCTTGTAATTTGTTCTATCTGTGTGCAGCCCTGTGTGGCTAATAAAGAAACATATCTATCTATCTATCTATCTATCTATGTTTATGTCTGTCTGTTTATCTGTTTATCTATCTGTCTATCTGCACCTCCATATATATACACACGCATAGACACACAATATTAACGCATAAACATATAATATACAATACGCATAAACACATACAGTACACACACACACACACACACATCCGGTAGCCACGCACTCACATACTCTATACAACCTCGCGCACGCACACACATATACACACGCCCACACACACACGTATATAAATACACGGAGCATATATCACTCCACACAACGCACGCAATTGTTTCTTATAAGCACACATACATATCATCCTATACGTACACACACCCATAGATTCACACAACCTTATGCTCGCTCACATATACATACGCACACGCTCGCCCACACACACACATATACACTTACACACACCATTCTTACATACACACACACGCACTTAAGTTAATTTTTTGGCTCAAAAAGCAAAAAGCAAGGCCATGTAGAGGGACATTGAGTTATGTACAGGGAGGGTGTTCATGCAAAGAGTTCAGGCCATTTCTGGTCAAGAGAGACTTTGCACCGAGCTGTCGTCGGCATCTTCACTATCTCGTCCGGCAGCTTATTCCACGGATCCGCAACCCGGACGGAGAAAGCTCCTCTCCTTCGATTGAGATGAAATCGTCGCAGATAGTGCTTTTCGGAGTGACTCCGCAGCCGACGCTCTGGAACAGGAGTGAAGAACAGCTCTTTCGAGAGGTTATACTTTCCGCTTATGATGTTGTGAGGCCATGTAGGGGGACAGAGAGTTATGTACAGGGAGGGTGTTCATGCAAAGAGTTCAGGCCATTTCTGGTCAAGAGAGACTTTGAACCGAGCGGTCGTCGGCATCTTCACTATCTCGTCCGGCAGCTTATTCCACGGATCCGCAACCCGGACGGAGAAAGCCCCTCTCTTTCGATTGAGATGAAATCGTCGCAGATAGTGCTTTTCGGAGTGACCCCGCAGCCGACGCTCTGGAGCAGGAGTGAAGAACAGCTCTTTCGAGAGGTTACACTTTCTGCTTATGATGTTGTGAGCAAGAATGAGATCACCACGGCGTCGTCGTTTTCCTAGAGAATAAATGTCGAGCGTTTTCGGCCTTTCTTCATAAGACAAATGCTTATTACTCTCTTTTACTCTTTTACTTGTTTCAGCCATTTGACTGCGGCCATGCTGGAGCACCGCCTTTAGTCGAGCAACTCGACCCCGGGACTTATTCTTTTTGTAAGCCCAGTACTTATTCTATCGGTCTCTTTTTGCCGAACCGCTAAGTGACGGGGACGTAAACACACCAGCATCGGTTGTCAAGCAATGCTAGGGGAACAAACACAGACACACACACACACAACACACACACACACACACACACACACACACACACATATATATATATATATACGACAGGCTTCTTTCAGTTTCCGTCTACCAAATCCACTCACAAGGCATTGGTCAGCCCGGGGCAATAGCAGAAGACACTTGCCCAAGATGCCACGCAGTGGGACTGAACCCGGAACCATGTGGCTGGTTAGCAAGCTACTTACCACACAGCCACTCCTGCGCCTATAAGACAAATGCTTGCACGGTCCAGTTTAATCAAGTCACTGTTATTTCTCTTTCTATTGGTGTCTTCCTTCCGGTCAGTTCAACATCTAGAACCATTAATCCTGACACATTTTCTCTCTCTCTCTCTCTCTCTCTCTATTTTTTCTCTCCACGTTTTCCTTATTCTTTTCTGTCGAAGTGCTTAAGCTCGAACTGTCAAAGACAAATTAATTTACTCTTTTGTTTCTCCTTCACCTGACCCTGTCTTTCGTTTTCTGTACATTTGAACCATACATATGGCTTAGTGGTTAGAACGTCGAGTCTCCGATCGTGAGGTTGTGAGTTCGAATCCCGAACCGGGTTGCGTGTTGTGTTCTTGAGCAAGAAACTTTATATCACGCTGCTCCAGTTCAGTCAGCTGTAGAAATGAGTTGTGACATCACAGGTGCCAAGCTGTATCGGCCCCTTTTGCCTTTCCATTTTATAACACTAGTGGCGTGGAGAAGGGAGGCCGGTATGCATGGGCGACTGCTGGTCTTCCATAAACAACCTTGCCCGGACTTGTACCGGGGAAGGTAACTTTCTAGGTGCAATCCTATGGTCTGTGTCGTGACCGAAGTGGGTCTCAGATATATATATATATCTGAGACCCCCTTAAATAATATAAATTAATCATATGTATTGGCTTAAGTCTTTCATTGTTTGATTTGCCTAATAGTGGCTTTGTCTCTAATTTAATATAATATATACATATATATATATGAAAGAAGGTTTGAAAATGCAATTTTAAAAGATGTTTATTCACTTGACCGGTTTCACTTTTTTAGAAAAAGATTGTCAAAAGTAAAATGTAAACCTTTGCATAAGCTTTGTTGTGTTAAGTACAGGTTGTCACAAAATATTACAATACATATATACATTCTTTGATAATAATAAGAACATGTTAAAAACAGTTTACAAGTAAATATTTTATTTTATTTTTTATTTTATTTTATCTAGTTTCAGCTCACGAGCTGTGGCCATGAGAAAATGTTAAAAAGTTCATAAAAAAAAGTAGGATTTCATTAAAAATCATGTTTGTTTGGAAGTATCTATATATATATATACACAGAAGGTTGTTAGGTTGTGAGCTCGAATCCCGGACCGGGCTGCGTGTTGTGTTCTTGAGCAAGGCACTTTATTTCACGTTGGTTCAGTTCACTCAGCTGTAGAAATGAGTTGCGACGTCACAGGTGCCAAGCTGTATCGACCTTTGTCTTTCCCTTGGATAACACTGGTGGCGTGGAGAGGGGAGGCTGGTATGTATGGGCGACTGCTGGTCTTCCATAAACAACCTTGCCCGGACTTGTGTCTAGGAGGGTAACTTTCTAGGTGCAATCCCATGGTCATTCATGACTGAAGGGGGTCTTTACCCCTTTACACAGAAGGAGATATATTTAGGAGTTTACAAAGAATTTGAGATGAACTGACCTGTTTTAGCATTTTTCGCTTTCTGACAGAAATAAGAAAATTTCTCTCACTCCAGCATAGCTCCGCGGGTCAATGGAGCCCACAAGCACTTCCTTGCGACAGGGTACTTGTTGAATTGGCCGTTGGCTACACAGTAGTTCTTCCGCCCTTTGACGGGCCTTAGTTTTCGTCCAGTAGGATGTCCAACAATCACTCTCCTCACCAAGCTAGCTTGAAGGGATTGCCAATTTATCCACTCACAAGGCTTTGGTCGCTCCGAGTCTATAACAAAAAACAGAAGACATAACACCTAAGGCACCACGTAGTGGGATTGAACCGGGAGCCATGTGGTTGTAAAACACCCAGAATCACAACCGATAAAAAAAATCAGGATTCAATCTTCCATTGAAGGATGCTAGCTGCTTTCGGGGGACAAAAGGGGATACACAAGAGCATTACCTGGAAAAAGGTCCTATAGTCATCTACGTAAGTTGCTGTTGTTGTTGTTGTTGTTGTTAAGCAACAAGAGGGGTAAGGGTGATTAGGTGATGTTCTAGGGCTTAGGAGCGGGAGACCCTAGACCTTGGAAAAAAAAACTTCGGTCGTCTTGTTGTAGTCGAGGGCTCTTCGTTGACGCCCGACACCACTGGGAGGTAGCCCTCGAAGTCGCTGGAAATAGAGATCTCCAGGGCTCTTTGTTGACGCCCACCCACTGGGAGGTGGCCCTCGAAGTCGCTGGAAATGGAGATCTCCAGGGCTCTTTGTTGACGCCCAACACTACTGGGAGGTGGCCCTCGAAGTCGCTGGAAATAGAGATCTCCAGGGCTCTTTGTTGACGCCCGACACCACTGGGAGGTGGCCTTCGAAGTCGCTGGAAATGGAGATCTCCAGGTCCAAATTCTTGGACGGCTACGAAAGTTGCTGTGAAATGCTGGCCAACAAACTGAAATCAGCAATTCACATCAAATGCTGAGGTCTGTTGACACGCCCACATTGTTGAAACCAGTTCTTTACGAAGTCAATGGTTTACACGGACGAGGAAGCGCCAGAGGCCGTGATTAAATAGCCGACCGACTAACCGAAAAG
>NW_021830488.1:0-2500 GCF_006345805.1 Octopus sinensis | reverse complement strand
ATTCGCGCCTGACATCACAAAATGCGTCTGAATAAACATTGCCGGACAGTAAATAGAGACTCGGACATTGCTTAGAAAATAATTTTCATTTTTAATCTCGTATATAGTACGCACTGGGGATTTTGATCTTTAAATTTTGGCGGATTATACTCGGATTTACGGTAGATACATGGACACTCCAGTTGAAAAAGGAAAGCAAGGTGAGTTAGTGAGTAAGATAAGAGAGCAATAGTGAGAGAGAGAGAGAGAGAGAGGGAGAGGTGGTGGCAAAGATGTGCCGAGACATGCCTTCGAGGGACATTGGCGGAGGGGGTGGTGAGAATAGGTGAGGTGATAGGTTTGAACCGGGTGAAAAATTCCCCTGCGTCTACTGCGACGGTATTATGGCTAGGAAATTGAGTGTCCTCGGCTAGGGAACAGGATAAGCCTCAGTCTACTTCCTTCGTTAATTGTTACTAATAATAAAATATTGAAAACAAGCCAGGTTATCACAGACTGTTTGCACAATCTTTAAAAAAATGTTTATGGTACGTTGGCAGTTATATGGAAAGGTCACATCATCTCATATGTCTTCTTCCTTAGCATTCGAAACCAACACCTAATATAGGTTTTGCGTTATTTAACGACCGTGTTACCTTTAAGAAACACTTTTTAATTATCTAATTGAAAAATTCTCGTGGAAAAATAAAAGGAATGTTAGCAAAATTTTATTCACCTGTTAGTTATTTGCAATGAGTGGATGACAACAAAATCATAGCAGTGGCGCACCACCACTGGTGGCCGATCACGGTCACATAAAACATCCTTGCCAGAAATACGAGTTTCACGTCTTGTATGGCAATTTTCTTGACCAAAAACGTAAACAAACTATACATAGCTGTGTGGTAAAAAGTTTACTTCCCAACCCTATGGTTCTGGGTTCAGTTCCACTACGTGACACCATGGGCAAGTGTATGTCTTCTACTATGACCTGAGGCCGACAAAAGCCTTGTCAATGAATTTGGTAGACGGAAACTGAAAGAAGCCTGTTGTATATATATATATATATATATATATATATATTATATGAATTTAAAATGAGGGTGAGAAATTAGATATTAATTTAATTAACATCGATTTCACACCAGTGGTCTAGCATACAAAAAGACTGAAGGTTCAGTAAAATTGTATTATACACATATTAGAGGGAAACCACTATGTGGATACCCTTATGCTAGAAATAGATCCACTATGGTCTTACCACTAAGAAATGTTCTCAAGAAAAATTTAGCAAAACAACCAAAACGTAATCGAGCAAGACAAAAGAAAAAGCAATAAAAATATGGATTATTCGCAGACATGTTTCGCTATTAACATATTACGTAATTTTACTTACGTAAATGTCCGTGATCACGTGTGTGTTGTAGTCTGCGATTTTTGTCATCGACCGGAAGTTGGAACACAGAGCCAATGTGAGATATTATGTTAAACTTGGGAATTCTGTTACTGGAACATCGAACATGTTTCGGTAAGCGTACGTCGAGGATGCAATGGATCGTACACAATGTTTCTTGCGGCACACGGACTCTTCCAAAGCGGCACGACAGAGTTGCAGCCCTGCCGAGAGCATGCGCATCGGTTTTTCGAGATCCGCGGGATTTTACATCGAGAATTCATCTCTCGGGGCCAGACCGTCTCTCGAGGGTTCTACCGAAGTGTTTGAGGGAGAACATTCGACGAAAGGGACCAGGTCTGTGGAGCGTAAAAAATTGGATTCTTCACGATGACAACGCCCCCTGTCGTGAGTTTCTCACTAAAACAACATGGTGTCGCTTCCACATCCGCCCTGTTCGCCAGATTTACCACCTGCTGACATCCATCTCGTTCCCAAGGTGAAAATGCAGCTCAAAGGTCACCGTTTTAATACTGTTGTTGAGATCCAGAGTGAATCACGGAAGGTCCTCGACTCGCTGACGGAAAATGACTTCCAGGCAGGACTTCAAAAGTGACAGGAAGAGACTGGTGTTTTGCTGCGCAAGGTGACTATTTCGAAGGAGATTATGTTAAAACTGGGGTCAATTATGTATTTTTTTTATTAAACATAATTAATCTGGGAACCTTTTGATGCCAGTCCGTCATACGAAAATTCGACAACCTTTGTCAACCATAATGCTTATGTCGAATGTGGCGCTTGAGTCCCGCCAACGATTTGCAAAGAAACCCACAGATATGAAGATTGCGGATTAGTACAGGGGCTGTTATTTGCAGCCAGTTTTCTCTTTTGCTTTGCACCGCTAAGTCCCTTAACGCTGGTTGCAACAAAGTCACTTGTACCGTTTTAGTTAGTTAGTTAGTTAGTTAGTTAATTTTTGGCTCAAAAAGCAAAAAGCAAGGCCATGTAGGGGAACATGGAGTTATGTACAGGGTGGTGTTCATGTAAAGAGTTCAGGCCACTTGTGGTCAAGGGAGACTTTGAACCGAGCGGTCGTCGTTTTGACACGACGATCTCCATTCGGTTCAC
>NW_021830487.1:0-4747 GCF_006345805.1 Octopus sinensis | reverse complement strand
AGAGAAGGTGACCTAATCCATATGAATTTCCAAGATATGATGAGGGATTATATACTCACAGGAGACAAATTTATCCATTGTTTATTACAAACGAGGTGGGTCTCAATTCCTGCTTATTAGCATTACAGAGAGGGTGAATTAATCCTTTGTATATATGCACAGATTCCAATGGTGTAGATGTAAGTTCCAGAGAAATGGAGATGAATTTCATATTCACAGGCGATAAATTTTACAATGGTTGAACACAATGAGGTAGGTATCAATCCTTGTATATGATTAGGTTTTGCCATATTAATCACATTACTGCTATTCACAAGAGGCTGTAGCTATTTAACTCTTAAAGGCTGAAGGACTTACTAGATCGGCCAAGAATAGAGAAGGGAATAGAAGAAAAGAGAGAAAATAATGGAGGAGGGAGCAAAAAGGGGGGGGAAGGGGGACTAAAAGAGAAGAGAAAAGGAAACAGAGAATAAGAAGAAGAAAAAGAAAAAAGAGAAAAGAGAAAGAAAGGGAAAAAAAGAAAAATAAGAAAAAGAAAAAAAGAGGGTTCTAGTTATACAGAAGAGCTAGTAGACTGTAAGTCTGGTTTTAATCAACAGGCATCTAGGAGCTAGAGGGGAATATTATTCTTTGACCAGTAAACCGTTAATTTATTGCTGTTGAAATCAGCTATGAGTTTAAAGAGAATCTAAAGAGATAACACAGTCAGGGGTTAAGGGGTCAGATGCTAAAATCACCAGAAAATACATTAGGAAAATCTAAGTATAATCTTATCAAAAAGTCATTAAGATTTATTATTTAATTTATTCATTTTATTGTCTTAAGGAGTTGTCGTTATTATTCATACATTGACTGACTACAGGTCAAATCTTATAAGATCATTTACAAGGTCATTTACATCTTTTCTCTTCTTTTTATGTTTTTCTTCTTATCTCTGTTTCCTTTTCTCTTCTCTTTTGTCCCCTTCCCCCCCCTTTTTGCTCCCTCCTCCATTATTTTCTCTCTTTTCTTCTATTCCCTTCTCTATTCTTGCCGATCTAGTAAGTCCTTCAGCCTTTAAGAGTAAATAGCTACAGCCTCTTGTGAATAGCAGTAATGTGATTAATATGGCAAACACCTAATCATATAACAAGGATTGATACCTACCTCATTGTGTTCAACCATGTAAAATTTATCGCCTGTGAATATGAAATTCATCTCCATTTCTCTGGAAACTTACATCTACACCATTGGAATCTGTGCATATATACAAAGGATTAATTCACCCTCTCTGTAATGCTAATAAGCAGGAATTGAGACCCACTCGTTGTAATTAACAATGGATAAATTTGTCTCCTGTGAGTATATAATCCCTCATCATATCTATGGAAATTCATATGGATTAGGTCACCTTCTCTGTGATGCTATCAAAAACTTTTTTAAAATTCTGTGATAAGACTGTACATCATCTTTAAAGAACTTTAATGAACTTTAGAAATCTGTTTAATTATCTACATTACTTCATGAGTATAGCTCAAACACTAGGATGTCTAGAGAACTTACATGTATTTTAGCTGATGAGTACGGGACTCGTTATATGCTGTAATCTTTGCAACTTTTAATAAACCTGTCCTTGTATGAAACGATCGTACTAAAAACCTATCCATTCTTGTTGCTTCTTTCTCGCTTATATTTATATATATATATATATATATATATATATATATATTTATATATATTATATTTATATATATATATATATTTATATATATAATATATATTTATAATATATATATATATATTGATATATATAGATTATATATATATTATATATAATATATATATTAATATATATATATTTATATATATTTATATATATATATATATATATATTTATTTATATATATTATTTTTATATATATAATTTATATATATTATATATATGTATATATATATATTATATATATTTATATATATATATATATTTATATATATTTATATATATATATTTATATATATTTATACATATTTATATATATATATATTTATATATATATATATATTATATATATATATATTTATATATATTATATTCATATTTATTTATATATATATATATTTATATTTATTTATATATATATATATTATATTTTTTTATATATATATATATTTATATTTATTTATGTTTATATATATATATATTTATATATATATATATTTACATATCATCATCATCATCGTTTAACGTCTGCTTTCCGCGCTAGCACGGGTTGGACGGTTCGACCGGGTCTGGGAAGCCAGGGGCCGCTCCAGGCTCCAGTCTGAATCTGGCAGAGTTTCTACGGCTGGATGCCCTTCCTAACGCCAACCACTCCGTGAGTGGATTGGCTGCTTTTTACGTGCCACCTGCACAGGGGCCGGAGGGTCCGGCATCGTCACGATCGGTTCGAGCATTTTAACGTGTCAGCGGCACGGGGGCAACGAGGTCCGGGGTACTTTGGGGATCGGAGTACTTTGGGGATCCAGGGTACTTTGGGGATCTGGGGTACTTAGAATGGGTAGGGGGTATGTGGAATTGCTGCAGAAAGCAGCCCGGGTCTTTGTAGTCACAGCATATCTCCAGAGATCTCAGTCCTTCGCCATTGCCTCAGTGAGGCCTAATGCTCTGAGGTCATGCTTGACCACCTCATCCCATGTCTTCCTGGGTCTACCTCTCCCCCTGATACCTTTAACTGTTTGGGAGTCGCACTTCTTCACACATCTCTCTTCATCCATCCGCAGCACATGACCATACCATCGCAGGCGTCGCTCTTGCACACCACATCTGATGCTTCTTATATCCAGCATTTCTCTCAGGATACTTACACTCTGTTTTGCGTGCACACTGACACTACACATCCAGCGGATCATGCTAGCTTCATTTCTTTCAAGTCTACGCATGTCTTCTGCAGTCACAGCCCATGTATCATTACCGTGAAGCATGGCAGTTCGCACACATGCATCATACAATCTACCTTTTGCTCTGAGGAGAGACCTTTTGTTGCCAGTAGGGGTAGGAGCTTTCTGAACTTTGCCCAGGCTATTCGTATTCTAGTGGTGATACCTCTGTGCATCCACCTCCGCTACTAACTTGGTCTCCCAGGTAGCGGAAACTATCAACTACTTCTAGTTTCTCTCCCTGGAGTGTGATGGAATCTGTTTTCTGAGTGTCTGTGTGTTATATTATCCTGTGCATCTGCCGCACATGAAAGCTATCTTATCTGTTAATTTCCTTTAATGTTGCTGCACCTCTTATGTGTCCATAATTTACATTGGGTGCATCTTATGGAGTTTCTACCTGTACCTTTCTACAGGTTGAGCAGGGCACCTACCCGAGGGGATGTGTGCTGAGTACCTCTTGCTGCTTACTAATACTTGGTCTTTGCTACATTATTCTAAGGCCCTTGATTCCAACCCTTGCTTCCACACCCGAAATTTCTCTTCTAGTTCCGGTAGTGATTCTGCTATGAGAGATAGGTCATCGGCATAGAGGAGCTCCCAGGGGCATCCCGTTTTGAATTCCTCTGTATTGCCTGAAGGACTATGATGAATAAAAGGGGACTGAGGGCTGAGCCCTGGTGCACACCTACTTCTACCCGGAATTCTTCACTATATTCGTTGCCAATCCTAACCTTGCTGACAGCCTCTCTGTATAGAGCCTGTACAGCCCTTATTAGCCATTCTTCAATCTCCAGTTCCGCATCGACCACCAGATATGGGAACGGGGAACCCTGTCAAAGGCTTTCTCCAAGTCTACAAAAGCTATGTAGAGGGGTTTATCTTTAGCTAGGTACTTCTCCTGCAGTTGTCGGACCAGGAATATAGCATCAGTGGTGCTTCTACCTGGTACAAAACCGAACTGCATTTCATCTAAACAAATTCTCTCCCTAATGAGATTGGTTATGACCTTCTCTGAGACCTTCATCACCTGGTCCAACAATTTGATACCTCTGTAGTTATTTCTATCTAGAGCATCACCCTTACCCTTGTAGCAGTTGACTATGGTGCTGCTGCACCAGTCATTGGGTATGACTCCATTGTGAACTACCTGGTTTACAATGCGGGTGACTATGGCATAGCCCACATAGCCAGCTGTTTTAAGCATCTCAGCAGTGATTCCTGATAGGCCAGGGGCTTTGCCTGGTTTCATATCCTTAATTGCCTTATCTACAAGGGAGCTGTCTATTCGGGTAGCTGGTCCCTCTACTGGGTCAACATTGGCAGGCTCTCCTCCTCCCATTCATTCTCCTCATTCAGCAGTCTTTCATAATGGCTTCTCCAAGCCTCTTTCTTTTCACTAGTAGTAAAAGCAAGTGCCCCATCATCCATGCGGACACATTTCTCTCCTATAACATCGCTATTTTCTCTGACACACTGTCTGGCAATCCGAAATACTTCAGCTCTTTGATCCTCGCGACGCTGGACATTGGCAAACTTCTTCTTTTCTGCTATCTTTGGCAATGTATACCTGCCGCCCAGCCTCCCTTTGGCTATCTGGTACAGTTCCCTGCTGCCCCCATTCTTCCAGGCTTTCCAGGCCCGTTCTTTTCACAGATGGCTTTATCTACTGCACTATTCCACCACCACGTAATTCTAGGTCTGGAAGGGACTTTGCACCTTCCACAGACTCTGTCTGTGGCACTCAACAAGCTGTCCCGTAGGAATTCCCAGCTACTTCTATGTCTGACGTCTGAAGCTCCTCCTCCCTCTCATCAAATTTCTTGATGAG